>NW_027468564.1:53937372-53944872 GCF_046254945.1 Alosa pseudoharengus
ATAGGGAGGAAAAAAGGGAGCTCGGTGGGAAAACGAGTTCTACTCTCTTCTCTTCTCTCCCTTCAAACGAGTCAAGTCTCCCTTCACACCAGATCAGCTCAGCTGCCTGGAGCTTTGAAGTCCATTTCATTCTCCTGGAAAAAGAGAGAGAGAGAGAGTGAAGAGAGAGAGAGAGTGAGAGGGAAGAGAAAGATAGAGGAGCTCATGATTTTCACAGCTGGCTACCTGTGGGAAAGCGAGATCCAGTTTCATATCGTGTGTCCAGGGAACCTTTGTGTCCTGCAGTTCAGCTGACCCTGGCCTCTGCCTTCCTATTCTCCCGAACAAACTGGTGGTCCATCATGTCTGATAAGAGCACCACTGCTATCGAAGTGCTCTTTCCTTATCGGACTTGGGCATATGAGACAAGTCTGTCATGCTGGACAGGGACCGGTCCCCAACAGTGTTTGCAGCCTGTCTTTATTGAGCGGGTCATGTCCACAAGATTGCACTCTAGGTGATAAAAGCTCAACAAGGATGTCATGAATGTTTTTCTTTCCATCCTAAATAAATATGTGTAGTTTATGCTGTAATTTTTAACTCTTATATTCTCTCTTTGTACTGGTGTTGTTATTGTCGCTGTATTATTGTTGTTTTTGTTGTTGTTTACCCTACCGTGGGCCTGAGTGAAACGCAATTTCAATCCTCTACATGTCTTGTATATAGCATAAATGAGTTCGATTTTGACTAACCAACAGGTACATCACCAGCTTTTTTATTCTAGTCTTTAACACAAACAGCCCAGCATCCAAACAATATTTATTTCATTTTTGAGGGAAATATTTAAGGGAATTCTACAGGATGACAGAAGGTAAACAAGCTCCTTAAACTCTTTCTCTCTCCTCCACTGGGAATCTTGAGTGAACTCTCAGAGTTACAGGGCTGGCTGCAAGGCACCAGCCTGTAAAATGTTTCCGCAAAAAAACAACTATTAACTATTAAAACCCTGTCTCCTTGTACCACCCTCCCTCCCCCTCCCCCCATCCAGCCTCTCTCTCTCTTTTCACACTAAAGAATGCGCTCAAGGTGACGGCTGCCCCTGATGAACCCGGGCTAAAGTGGCTCAGCAGACGGACCAGAGGGACAGCAGTGAGGAGGGAGACCCCCAGCGCTCCTCATCCAGACGGACCAGAGGGACAGCAGTGAGGAGGGAGACCCCCAGCGCTCCTCATCCAGACTCTCAGCTCCTCCTCTCAGTCTCCTGTCTCACTGATGGACCAGAGACCACCACTATCACTCATCTCTTCCCACACGCTGGCACGTGATTGGCCCACCACTCTCAACCCATTCACAGTCCAGGCTTTTGGGCCTTGGTTTTCTTGTCCGGGTTCCGGTCAGCTTGTTAAAATGCAGAAGGAAAGTGATGTGACTAATGGCCTGTGGTGGTTACCTGAACACTTGTAGTTTTTGAGAGCCAATCTACGGGCTAGCTACAACCCCAGCTGCACATGTCTGTATTCATAAGGGAGCAGCACCTACGCTTCAATGGCATGTGATTCCCCTTGAGATACGGTCCCCTGGATGTGGTCTGCACACCTGCTGCTCCTGTGATAGCAGTTAGCGGGTGACAATCGGATGGACTGGAGTTGTACGGCTGAGCATTAGCCACCGTGCGGAGATTTGTGGGCGTGCGCACGCCCACCAGCTGACACCTTCCAGCTGATGAGACTCTCTGGAATGCGGCGGAGGGTAATGGCATCGCGCGGAGGCTGGTGTGAAACAGCAGCAGATGCAGAGGGTGTACCACCACCCCCACCACCACCCCTAACTGTTCAACATTATGTGCTGCTGTGACGGAACACTCAGACAGGAAGCCGTGCCTTTTGTTGTTAATGAGCGGTAAGTAAACACACGGTTGGTTAGCGCGGTGCTGGAGAGTGACTGAGCCTCTCGCTCACTGTGCCCTTAATAGGGTGTGAATGAGAACAAATCCTACAGGCTTCCAAGTCCTCCCTCTCCTACAAGCTACAAACACTATTATAAAGCCAAAGGTGAGTGGCATTTATCAAGCACTTTTATCCAAAGCGATAAGCACTCGTAATGTTTGGGAATTAAATCTGGGCGATCCCTGACCAGGCGGCGACGCTACCAGCCGCTCCAACACACCACTCGATGCAGGTCACACGGTCTACTCTGTCAACAACCAACAACCTCTCTTGTGTTATGTAATTACAGACATTGTGTTAATTGACCCCTGTAGGAAATCTGTAGGAAGTCACCTTTACTTTTTAAAATGCCTCTCTAGTAACTTTTCCAACTGCAGGCATTTTTTTCTGAGATCAGTGGAGAGAATAGTCCAGACGGACGATTGTGCTCGGGTTTCACAGTGGGCAGCTACACCACACCGCAGCTCTCTGAAGCAGCAGAGGGACAACAAGTCTGATGATCTCCTCGAACAAAAATAAGTCGAACGTTATTATGTGAAAATAATAAAATATTCCAGTTCTGAAAATGTGGGCCCAGACAGACAAACAGACAGACAGACACAGGCATGGTGTGTTTCATGGAACGTTCATCGCATTATGTCTTCTACAGGGCAAAAGTTTTAAAATGGCTGTCTGTAAAAGCACCATGACAGGAAGACTTTTTGTTTACTAAGCTGGTTTGCATCAGCATCAACACCAGGGCTGTGACTGAGAGGAAGCTAAATGAATTTCTTTGTGAAATGAGTTTTGGAGGGGAAAAAATCCTCCAAATTCCTACCGGCTTTGAAAATTCTACCGAGACAAACGTGCAGCACCTGCCGTAAACACCTCCACACACAAACGCATACACACACACACATATACACACTCACACAAACACACACACACACCTTTCCGCGAGATGAATTTTTATTATTAATAACAGGAGTTTTTGTGCGGCTCCAGGCTGAGGGGGTGCGAGCAGCTGCCTGGCATGCTGATGGTGCTAATGCGGCGGAGAGAGTGTCACCACAGCTGCGCCTCCTCCTCCTCCTCCTCCTCCTGGTTTGCTCCCTCCGTCTCTCCTCCTCCGCCTCCTCCTCCTCCTCCTCCTCCTCCTGGTTTGCTCCCTCCGTCTCTCCTCCTCCGCCTCCTCCTCCTCCGCCTCCTCCTCCTCCTCCGCCTCCTCCTGGTTTGCTCCCTCCGTCTCTCCTCCTCCTCCTCCTGGTTTGCTCCCTCCGTCTCTCCTCCTCCTCCTCCTCCTGGTTTGCTCCCTCCGTCTCTCCTCCTCCCTGTCGACCCACGGGCTCCTGCTTAATTACAACACCAGCGGCAGCCAGGCAGATTCCCCAGGAGAACCGGATGCAGACCAGGAACAGAGCACGTGTCAGGCCAAGGCAAAGTTTGTTTAAGAGGTAGTGTTTTGAGTGGGTGGGTATATTGGGGTGTGTGTGTGTGTGTGTGTGAGCATGTCAACCTGCATCAAATCAGGCACAAGCTTTACTATATGCAAGCTAAAATATGCAGGTTTAGTATGACACTCAACATATTTGTGTGTAACTGGTCCCCATATTTGTTTTGTCTCTCTCTCTCACTATCTCCTTCATATCAGCAGCATGGGCAGAAGCCTCACTCTGGGATGCCACACACGGCACTCCTGCATTTAGAGCCACATTCATTATGAGATGAGAGTCCCAGTGTGTCCCTCCTGAGTAAGTTCACAGCATTCACAGGGCCACAATAGTGTATTAATGACTAAAATATTCAGTGCTCAATCCTGAATCAATTCAGAGTGCGGCAGACAGGCACAGAGGCTACAGCCAGTGTGTGTGTGTGTGTGTGTGTGTGTGTGTGTGTGTGTGTGTGTGAGAGAGAGAGAGAGAGAGTGTGTGTGTGTGTTGGGCTAGGGGGGATTAACAGCCACTACAGAGCAAGAAGACACATGGGGGAGAATACCAATGTGTGTCCATCCAACATACACACACACACACACCAACTACACACACACCAGTAACCCAGCCACCCTCTAAACGTTATCACACTTGTAGAATACATTTACAAGATTGAATTTTCCTGCAGAGAAATTAATAGGAGATTGCTGTGTTAGTGACTCATCAAACTCCCCTAAGGGCTCGGTGCTGGACGGGGAGGCAGCAGGGCCTCCTCTTATTAGCTCGCCCCGACCTACACACTCAGCCAATGGGAGGAAAGAAGCGGGGAGAGAGAGAGGGAGAATAAAGGAGTGGAGGGTCTCAGATCTGCTTTGTCACTGTTCACTCCTCCTTTCCTGGAGTCTTCATGTCACAGTTTTAACTGGGTGATGGAGAGGATGAATCAGGCAGCAGTGATTACTATTGCTAGCCCTTACTATTGTCATCACCATGGAGATATCTGGAGAGTGAAGGTGTACTGTATCTGCCTCATCACCTGAGATCGGGTTACAGTAAACGTTGAGCTTGTCTGACCCGTGAATCAATGCTCAGTCGATAGAGGTTTAATGTGACAAGACAAGCTCTTATGAACTGTTAATGTAAAAGCTGTACTGAAAAGTGGATGCTGCCAGTTTCACATGATATGCAGTGAGAAGAGGGTCAGTCTTGGTCTTGTGAGACAACAACAGGGAGGTCAGGTCAGCTACTACCTGCCAGTCAGTCTGAACTTTAGATGTTATCCGTCACACGGAGGTTTGCCTGTTTGACCTGAAGAGCACCTGTTTTGGGTGATTAAATGTGCAACAGCAGCATAAACCAAGAGTTGTGCAGAGGAGGAACTTTTTTGTCTATTTGGCACTTACTTTAAAACACCCAAACACACGAGTCATTCAAGAATCAATGCCAAGTCCATATGGATATTCATTTCAGTATGGATAATGTATTCAGTTTAGTTCTTATGATCGCCTGAAGTGTGTGTGTGTGTGTGTCTGTGTGTGTGTGTCAGTAGTTGTCAGTGCTGAAAAGCCATCAATATCAGAGTTGTCAGACTGTGCACTGCATCATAAATATCAGAGTAGATCTTACAATGGTAGCCTACAGACCAGTGTCCATAGTGCACAATGTATCAATAGTTTGAATGTCGTGTGTTTCAACTCATTGACAAATAGCGTTCAGCATGATTCATGCCCAATTAATTCCCCCTGTTAAAGTGTTCGCCTTTGTAGTTTGGTTTCGTGGTAGCCTATGATAAACGGCTTATGGCCAAATATGTGACTCAGCTAATGTTATAGGCTATAAAATTTCCCCTCTTAAAGACAAGCTGGTGTAGCCTTTAGCCTACTATTAAAATGCACTGTCAATAGGCTATCGCATGATTTCATGCAAGAAAAGGGCCTCGCACCTGTCAAGTTCGCACAGGGCCTCGCACTATGAAGGTATATTGGGTGCAAAAGTGGCGAGCACATTTAACTGCAGATTTTGCATGTGCACACTAAAGTCGTAAATGTGTAACAGTAAAGTTGAAGTTGTACATATTTTTTTTATATCTTGTTAACACAAAATAGGGGCTACGGGTTCACAAATCCTTTTTACAGGTACACAAATCCTATCCTGTGAGTCACAACTTTCAAGAGTCATGCACTTGACACTTTTGCTCCAAACGTTGCAGCGCAGTTGGTGCGAAACACATTTGCACATCCGTGTTTCATAATCTGAGAACATGCACAACATTCGTGCATTTGTAAACCCAAATGTGAACTAATGCATCCGAAGTTGTGCATCTGTGAAATAATTTCTCATTAATAAAATTCTACAGATCGCTTTGATTTTCTTGCACGACTACAAGTCAATTGATACAAGTGCTCGAATCTGCTTCTACGAGTGACGAGTGACTTTTGCTCCTGGCTAGGTGATATAATAGGAGCAAAAAGATTTGTATGTACGTCGAGCGAATCGATCGAGAAAACAAGGCGTAACTCCGTGATAACAGGACGTAACAGGAAGGCATTTGGCTGAGCAACGGAGGTTAATATGCGCTATATTTTGTCCAAATGATGTCTGTCTATCATCGTTGCACTTGGAGAAAACCAGAATGTTTAATTTGTCCTGCGTTTCTTCTACGGCTGCAAGCGGGATTCACTCGCAGTTAACCAAATATTTCTTTATTAGGGCAGGCATATTTCTGGCTATTAAATTATTTCTAAACCAGTCTGCTAAAGTCTGTAGTGAAGTCTGTGTAGGGGTTTTCCAGGCTCCATTTCTTTTTATGAGACACCCTGCTCACTTGAGACATCTGCCGGTTGTTTGGGTTGTTGCAGCGTCGTTGCAGCGTCACTGGAAAAATACAAATTAAAGTCGCGAGGGAAGCTGGCCAAATCGAAGCACTGCCCACTGTATGAAAGTTGACATAAATGAAATGGAACTCAATGTGAAGCATTGATTGGTATGCTTCCACCAGTCGCTGCACTCTTTTTCCTGAACAGAACTTTATCTTAACCTCAGACCCCATGACCTTGAGCATCCTTGAGTAAACATGGCAATGGTGGTGTGAACCGTGATGTTAGAGCAATAGCTTATTTATGACCCCATGCAACTTTGACAGGCAACTCTGCATATTTTCTATACGACCCCAGGTGACCTTGACCTTAGACCCTGTGCCCCTAAGTACTTCATCAACAGATCTTTATAAGGATGAGCTGTGCTAGGTATTTACTGTATCCATCAATGTGCCCAGGAGATATTGTGCAAACATGACCCCGATGGCCCCATGCGACCTTGATAGTCAACCCTGCAACCTTGAGTACCAAATCAGTTCGTCTTGCCTGTATACTTTATGCTGATTAACTGTGGCAGGTTTGATGACTCCTCAACATGCTCGGGAGACATTGTGCAAACAAACACTGAGGCGTTATGGACAGAACCACGCACGCACAGACAGATGATCAGCAATCCCGGGTGTGGGTGGAGGCATAAGAATAAAGATATTCTTCAGGGTTTCTTTATTCCTTAAACCTTTCATATTGTTGATCCTTGTAGTGACAAAAGCACATTGTTTGGGCTTGTCAAGGGCTTTTAATCACCAATAAGTGATATTGAGCAGACGGTCAGATGCACAGAATATTCTGGAAGTGTCCAAAGAGAACACTTCATTGGACACACCAGACAGAATCACTCACTAATCTCTGACATCGCATCACCATATTGATGTTCTGTGAGCTAATATACACGTGCCTTTAAAACGACTTCTTTTAATACCAAAATCTACTGATATGACAATGTTATGACGTGAACACAACAAACCAATAGGAGCTTATGGAATAGACAAGTTTCCATCTGGGATTCTGGAGTTTTCTAATAAACACTGATGTGCTGACGCGGCACACAGAGACAAACACAGAGATCTCCGGGGGGACAGAAAGTTTTTGATTTTGGCTGAGTCTTGAATAAAACAAACCAATACCACCCCCCCGCACCACAGCCGAGCAGAGCAGAGCGACGTTAAAATAAAAATAAAAACTGCAGAGCTAAGGATGTCTCTGAACAGCCACTGTGATTTTTCTCGACGTCCGATCCAGAGCGTTGGCCATCATTTACAGATCTACACCACCGCCGTGTGGGTGGCCCGT
>NW_027468564.1:53949872-54217372 GCF_046254945.1 Alosa pseudoharengus
CCACTCTATACTGCCCATCTGTGGTCTTCTTACAAAAAATCCAGCATGCAGAAGTTACAAGTTGCCTACAATGATGCAATGCGAATTTTACTCAAGGTTCCCAGAGGAGGGAGTGCTAGTCAGATGTTTGTATCTGCAGGAGTAAGCACACTGAAAGCCCTTTTAAGAAATTTGATGTTTACGTTCATGCAACGTCTGGATGAGTCCACCAACAGTATCATGGTGGCACTCTCAAATCCATCTGAGCTGCTCCAGGTACACATCCAGTCTGAGAGTGCATTGGCTGAAATGTCTGTATTTTAATTGTTGTATTTGTTTTTCTTCTTGTTTGTCTGCTTATTTTGTTTGTCTTTATCTGTTCTGTCTTGCATAGGTTTTGGACATGAGTCTGGCAAATAAACTGAATTGAAATTGAATTGTTCCATCTAGACCCATCTCCAAAGGTTCCATCTAGACCCATCTCCAAAGGTTCCATCTAGACCCATCTCTAAAGGTTCCATCAAGACCCATCTCCACCTTGTCTGGGAACTGTTGAACATTGTGTGCTTTCTTTAACCTGGACTTTATCCCATCACTGGTAAATGAAAGAGCCTTGGACTTGTATTATGGCTTCCAGCAATGGCTAGCAATCGCTTCAACTTTTTCTCTTTTCTGTCTTGGAGAGATTCTCCTCTCCTCCTCTCTATCTCTAACAATGACACCGTTGCCTTGGCAACCTGGAGAGGAGGCCACAAACAGTGTGTTTAAAAATAGTCCTGGTGGCGGCAACCTAGCATCCCTATGCCTCTTACACACACACACACACACACGCACACACACGCACACGCACACGCACACACACACACACACACGCATGCACACATGCACACACACACACACGCATATGCACACACATGCACACACTACCACTCAGGTCTTTTGTTCTGCTTTGGCTTCTCTTTCCAGGATTCTCCTACTCACAGTTGGAATTACACAGGAAGGGGCATTTTAATTAGAGACCAAGGGGGAGAAATGTCCAGCTCAAAGGCTGTACCCGGCACTGCGGCACACCACAGCTCTATCCGCTCATGCTAGAGTAGAACAGGACGTTCAGGGAATATCTATCTGTTAATTACTTTTGACTCCTGTTAATACGCGGGCCGTGCGTTTGCGCACGCTAGTGTGCTATGTTTATTAGGTGATCAGGGAAACACCTTCAAAACTAATTACCCACAATCCAACAGCAATCAACATTGTCATGTCATCAAACAATGGACCCCGGTATGGTAATCTGATTCCCTGATAAATCCAATGAAGGTTCTGTTAGACACAGATGAGGCAAGAGTAAGTAATATAATAGGTTATACACTCTGTTAAAGGGGCCTATTGTGTACCATTGATTTTGAAACTAGTGCACAAATGTATCCAGGTGGACAACTGCCTATGTTAACACATTTGATGGTAAGAACCTATTGAGTGAATTGTAATTCCGTTAGAGGAGGCTATTGAAGCTGTTGTGTAACAGTGCGTGGGGATCGGCTACTTGAAAGATGAGTAGCTGCCAATGGGTGGGCTGTTGTAATTAAACAAATTGAAGAGGTTTGACTGGTCAAGTCACTTTATCTGTGAGAGGATACAATCTCTTCATGAGATCATCAACATTTAACTGCCTGGTTTGTAGGCTGGGAGTTTATATATTGACTGCTGATAGAGACGATGCTGGCGGAAATACGGCAGTTAAACTCTAACTAATTCTAATCTATTCTTCATGACGACTCAGAGCCTCCACATGCTGTGCACACAAAGCCTACAGTACATCAGTCCCCACGCAGTCGACATGGTCCAGTCTCCCTTTAAAATGAGGCCACAGTCCATTTCTTAAGTAAACAATCCTGAATGTAAGACACACAGAGAGCTTAATGGCCCGCTGGTGACTGAGCCTGAGCTACACAGTGTTTAAACTGGCGAAAAAAATATATGATTCATTCACTCTGCCAACAAGTGCAAGGCTCAATATTGAAGCAAGTATAGCCAACTGCCGCTTAATGAAGTCAAATACAATGAAATGGACTGAGAGATGGGTGGGCACTGGGCTGTAAGATTGGAAAGCCCTCATCTGAACGCGTAATTGGACCGAGGCAGGTTTTAAGATTTGACTCTTATGCAAATGGCACTGTCAAAAAGGGCCAGGCGAAACACTACACCACCAGCAGCATAACAGACTATCTCTGCAGCCTGCGATTTATTCCATTTAAGCCATGTAATGGAGTTTCACAGGTTGTAAGTGTATCAAAGACATCATGTTCGGCTGGTCAGAGATACGCAAGTAGGAGCTGTAAGCGATGTAAGTGGGAACTGTCATGTATTTTCAGCATGCCTCGGATCAAACGCTGATTGCCTTGATGGTCACAAATCACATCATCGTATGAAAGGCAGGGTGGGATGGATTCAAACATCTCTTGCTAAATAGTCACTTGAATATATTGGGGACGTGAGAACAACAGAGAACACACTGGTCACACAGATGTGTCATTAAAAGTGGAGGTGGAGGTTCAATAGATCATTAGTGCTACTTTAGTAAGATAGAAGGCGGATAGTCAGATAAACCTGTGAAAAGAAGGCAGGAAACAGAGAGTGCATGTGTGTGTGTGTGTGTGTGTGTGTGTGTGTGTGTGTGTGTGTGTGTGTCTGTGTGTGTGTGTGTCTGTGTGTGTATGTGTGTGTGTGTGTGAGAGAGAGAGAAGGAGAGAGAGAGATGGAGAGAGAGATAAACTGAAATTGAAAGACAGACATTTCTGCCATCTACTGTTCACTTGGCATGTCTGCAGTCTGACGTTAGCGAGGGAGTTACTGCATGATCCACTCAACAAATCCCAAGAGTCCAGCTCATGGACCAGGGGCTCAGTGAAAGGCAGACATTATTCAAATCACCAGTGCAATCATGGCTCTAAAGACAGAAAATAAGCTTTGTGCTGAATGCACACCATAAATAGCCAGTTTAACCTGCAATTTTACCCTGTGTACGGGTACATACAGTAAGAAAGCCACAATCAGACTAAATAATAATAATAAAAATAATAATATGAAGAGATGGCCTGGGAGCAGTGGCAGGAAGGAGATGTATTACCATCAGGCCCAGTGCCCTTTACTTTGCCCCTTTTCTTTTCACTAACAAAGAAATACGGTGTGAGCCTCTGGCAAGAGATGGATTGACCATTACAGAGCCCTGACACTGATGGAGAAGCAGTCCACTGAGAGAGAAAGAGAGAGAGAAAGAGAGAGAGAGAGAGAGAGAGAGAGAGAGAAACGAATGAACAAGAGAGAGGGTGTGAGAGAGAGAGAGAGAATGAATGAAAGAGGGAGGGAGAGAGAGAGGATGGTCCAGTGTGTGATGGTTGGTAGAGCAGCTTAGAAATGGTACCCTGATGCTGCAGCTGATGGATCATGTGTATGTATGTGTGTGTGGGGGGGGGGGGGTTGGGGTTAGGGGACAGCTCGGTCATGTCTACCTGGAGTCAACAGCAGGTAAGCTACAGGCGGCTGTAAGTAATATTCCACAGGCAGACTCCCTCCTCCTTCACACGCTGCTGTGCTGACGGGGCTGCATGCTTCTCGTTTTTTAATTGGAGCAGCCGAGCCAGAGGCCCCCGGCCCGTAAGCCGCTGCTGGGCCACGCTCCGCTCCAATTAGAGCGCCTCCTCCAGCAGCTGGAGGTGAGGGGAGGGAACAGAGGAGGGCCTCGCCCCGAGGAGGAGGAGGAGGAGGAGGAGGAGGATCACAGCAGCGGGGGTTCTGGAGACGCGGGCAGCGAAAATTAAGCTTTTTCTGTCCTCCTCAGCAGGATGCGGGCGGGCGGAGGGAGAAAGTGAAATATTCATTGCGCCCGGGAAACCGCCTCAGCCAATCGCTAATGGCCTTCAGAGGGCCCGCTTACAGCCAGAGACAAGGCTGCGCTCCAGCCAATTTAAACTCTCTTTCTCCACCCCGCTGGTCAGAGGCCAGGGGCCTCCCTCTCTCTTTCATTCTCTCCCTCTTGCTCTCTCTCATTTATGCTTTTGGTATCTCTTTTTATCTGTCTCAAGTGTATATATATATATGTATTTACAACAGAATATTCCTTCTAGTGTTAATGTCAGGTTTGATAAAAGGCAGATTCTCCTTAATCCTAAATAATATCATACAGCTTTCAGCAACACTGGCTTGTATTTAGCATTCAGAAGCAGTACAGACAGGATCGTACACAAAGGACATGTAGCGTTGCCTGCATCAGGAAAAAATGAGATACTTGATAACAGAAGCTGCACATTCACAGCCAACTTGGTCACAGTGGTGGGCATTTTTGCTTCAATGTTCTCCTTTGTTTCTGCTGATTGCCTCTCAGAAAGAGGGGGCAATTCTCTTGGTTCTGATAGTTAAGAGGGGGGCGTGGCAATTCTCTTGGTTCTGATAGTTAAGAGGGGGGCGTGGCCATTCTCTTGGTTCTGATAGTTAAGAGGGGGGCGTGGCCATTCTCTATTGGTTCTGATAGTTAAGAGGGGGGCGTGGCCATTCTCTTGGTTCTGATAGTTAAGAGGGGGGCGTGGCCATTCTCTTGGTTCTAATAGTTAAGAGGGGGGCGTGGCCATTCTCTTGGTTCTGATAGTTCCAGAACATAATGGAGTTGTCTCTGCACTGCAGCTCTCACATGTGTTTATATAAACACTGAAAGCCAAGAAAATGGAGTGAGGACATCACAGGTAGAATAACAGAGGGCGACCCTCCTCCCTCGGCTCGGGAGTTTATACAGTATTTTCCGTGGGAACCGAATCATCGTGCTGTGGGCTCCATTGCCCCTCCGGTGGAATGCTACAGCCCTATTTGAAAGTCTAATGTCATTCCTTTACGGTGCTGAGCTCCTCCATCTCACCTGGAGCCGGGGGATTAGGGGGTGGGTGGGGGGGTGGGGAGGTGTCCGATGGGGAGTCGCCTGGCACCGATGGCGATTTCAGGGTGCATTAGTCCCCCACTCAGCACTGAGCAGAGTGGCGGGGGGGGGGGGGTTCAATGTACACATCATCTGGGGGAGGCAGCCTGTGCAGCAAGCGTGGGAGGACTCAAGCTCATTCTCATGTGAACCCAGCCTCACATATGTACAGTACAAATATGCACGTCATGTACACACACACACACACACACACACACACACACACACACACACACACACACACACACACACACACACACACAAACACAGACACACACACATAAAGACACCACACATACCATCACTGCCGTTAAGTCCCCGGGTGTCCCTCAATTATCACAGAAGTGATTATTGACTGCTTTTCACTCACGACTCCCACCCCCCGCCCCCCATACAACACCCCAACACACACACACCACCGTCACCGCCTACACCCAGCTCTCCCTTTCAATAATTCATGGCACTGAAATGAATAGTCGCTGTGGTGCGGTGCGGAGTGGAGCGAGGCGACGGTGGTGGCGGCCCCTGCTAAGCCTCTCCCTTAGGGGAGCGAGCTTTGATTAGCTCCCGTCTCCTCAAGCTGTTTCCAGTCCCCCCCCCCCCACACACACACACACACTCCTCCGGGCAAATATTTACTTTCTTTCACCTCTGTTTTTCATTCATCCCCCCCTTTCTCTCCCTAATGGCTGTGCTTATGACATGTCTAAGACGGGAGGGATTTAAATGGAGATAAGGGCTACTGCCACCGCTTCTTCTGTCTGAGAGTGTTCTTTCAGAGGGATCAAACGCCTATTGGAGGCCATAAAAGGATTACGGTTAGGTTAGATTGATGTTTGTCCTACAGAGGCACCCATACTGTGACTTTTCAATCTTCATTTAGACTGTATTATTGTTTAGGGGTGTCAGAGACCCTGGGTGTAATATGTCACTGATGCGTATCGCTCAGAATTCATTGTTTTTATTTGTTGTTTGTGGACACCCATGGAAGGGGCCTGTGGTAATGCCTCATCGCCGTAAGGCGTAATCTTTCTTCCTCTTCGCACATGACACTAAATAATTCATGCAATTATGCTTTCAATTACACAGAGAGAGAGAGAGAGAGCGAGAGATGCACAGGGAAGATGAATGCGGAGCCAGCCTCGTCTACAGATGTTCCATCGCACACACTTGAGTTCGTTCTCGCTCTCGCACTCAGACTGTCCACGGAGAGCTTTCACACGTTTAAACACCAAACGGCCATTAACGGCAGACAACAGCAAGTCTGTGTGTGTGTGTGTGTGTGTGTGTGTGTGTGACGAGGTGCCTGAAAATAGGCTGTGCACTAAATCTGCATAACTAACTGAGGCATCAGATCAGAGTGAGGGATGAGCAGGAAAGAGACGAAAGGAGTGAGACGATGAAGGAGAGTCCTTGTCAGCATTCTAAGTGTATATGTGTATGTGTGTGTGAGTGTGTGTGTGTGTGTGTGTGTGTGTGTGTGTGTGTGTGTGTGTGTGTGTGTGTGTGTCTGAGCGTAAAAATGGTGTGCCTTTGAGTGTGAAATGTTGTGTAAGTGAAGGGACAGAAGTGTGTGTGTGTGTGTGTTTGAAAGTAAGACGCAGTGAAAGGGTAAAGAGACAGCAGGGTGGATGGAGAGAGGAGAGGTAGAGGGTACACAGGTGCTGTGTGTGTTTGTGTTTCATGAAGGGTATGAGTCATTGTGTATGTATGTGTGTGTGCGTGTGTGTGTGTGTTTGTGTTTATACCACATTCATTACCATGACGATTTACGTGTTAGCCTGTGCCCAGGCAAGCGTGGAGGAGAAGATAAACGTGGCACTCAGTGGAGGTGTGAGCGCAGCGCTCGGAGGAAAGAGAGAGAAGGTGTTTATCCCTCCATCACTCTCCCAGCTGCTCTCAAATGAGCCGCCCTGACTCCCTGTGACCCCCACTAAAGCAACAAGCAACACAAGATACTCTCTCTCTCTCTCTGCCTTTCTCTCTTTCTTTCCCTCCCTCTCTCTTGACAACCCTGCTAACTATTTAGTAATGTCAGTGAAGCTAACTGCTAGCTATTTAGTAATGTCAGTGAAGCGAACTGCTAGCTATTTAGTAATGTCAGTGAAGCTAACTGCTAACTATTAAGTAATGTCAGTGAAGCTAACTGTTGTTTTGTCTTGCCAACAACTGTGCTACTGAATAAGGCACATACTCTACCCCAGCCATCACCAAATGGCGGACCGCGGTCCGAGTCCGGACCGTGACGTGATCCTATCCGGACCCAGACCATAATAGCCTAATTTAGATTTTCAAGTAAGATTTCAAAGCTGCGCTAAATGTTTCGTTGGTTAGGATAACAGCATTTACTTCAGGAGCTTCAGGAACCATCATTTCGCTTGCTGCTACTCAGCCAGTGAAATGAATTCTGATAAAGTCGAGTCAGTGAGTAAAGTAGCCTACTACAGAGAAGAGACTGATAGCCTGAAACGAGCGAGGAGAGGAGACGGGACGAGAAACAATCAGATGGATATCTATGTTAACGATAAGTAAGTTATTTTCAAATCATCGATTGCTCAAATAGGAGAAAGCTAGACAGCGAGAACAGAGCTTTATATAACGATACGGGGGCAATACCACGCAAAACTGTCACGGCCGTAACGCCAACTAAATATGGATGTGACAGTTTTGCGCGGAATTGCCCTGGACCTCTTCTATCTGAGACAGGCGATTTTAAGCGCCAATTTGAAGCACCTCTACTAGACAAAGCATATATTTTGAGCAAGCATAAGGTAGGCTAGGCCCATTCAACAGTGAACTGAGACCACAGAATATTTTTTACGATTTAAGAAGGCAATATGATTGATCCACCACAATCTAGTTAAGCATACATGCATTCACTGCCCAACAACGTGATATTCCTGGGTTTCCAGGATTTCGGGTCAACATAAAAAAAAATAAAAAAAATTACTTAAACTTGCTGATTAATGGGTTCAAGGAACCAGCTGTGGAATATCCATCCTTGTCTCAGCTCAAATTTTATTTTAAGTTCACGTTAAGATCTTAAAAATAGCCAAGGCTACTCAGTTTTTCTCCCCAATTAGGCTACTCTTATTATGACCGCCGCGCAGCGAAGCGGCGGTCATATAGGTTTAGTCAGATTTTTTTTTTTTTTTCTTTTTTTTTTTTTCTTTTTCGCATGCCCAAATTTCCGTCAATGTGTCCCGGGACACTGAAAGACCGGGGTACACGAAACTTGGTGGGCATGTAACCCCACATGGATAGCATGGAACCATCGTTTTGATCTGTAACCCCCCCGCTTGACTGGACCCCCGAAAGGAGGGTAGGGCAGACACAGTTTTCTGTGAATATCTCGAAAACCGTGAGGACCATTTTTTTTTTGTATGTTGATCTCAAGGGGCCATGTCAACCCATTCCATAACCACTCATTTCATGTATAGCGTCACCTAGTTAAACACAAAAAAGTAAAAATTTGGTGTTGTAATTGAAGGTATCTGTGACCTAACATAGTCAAAACTGCACGAAATTGGAAGTGTAGGATCATTATGACATCCTCTGTATGCACGCCAAATTTTGTGGAATTCCGTTCATGGGGGGCCATACAATAAATTAATTTATGTTACTATACACCAACTGGCCTGTAGGTGGCCGGAGACAGTTTTCTGTGAATATCTCGAGAACCGTAGGGCCTAGGAGGTCCATCTTTTTTATGTATGTTGGTTTTAAGGGGGCATGTCAACCCATCCCATTACCACTTATTTCATGTATAGCGCCACCTAGTTAAAAATTAAAAAGCAAAAAATTTGGTGTTTTCATCACAATATCTCTGGCTGACAAGGTTAAAACTGCACGAAATTAAAAGTGTAGGATCATTATGACACCCTCCGAATCCATGCCAAGTTTTGTGTACTTTCGTTCATGGGGGGCCTTACAATAAAATAATTTATGTGTACATTTAGTGACGTACACCAACAAGGATTCCCGGGACACTGAAAGACCGGGGTACACGAAACTTGGTGGGCATGTACCCCCACATGGATAGCATGGAACCGTCATTTTTCGTTTTGATCTGTATCCCCCCCGCTGGACTGGACCCCCCGAAAGGAGGGTAGGCCAGACACAGTTCTCTGTGAATATCTTGAGAACTGTAGGGCCTAGGATGACCATTTTTTTCCGTATGTTTGCCTCCAGGGGTCATGTTAACCCATTTCATGTGCACACATGTGCACAAACAGATACACACACACACACACACATACATTCACAGTAATCATACGTATGACACATACTCACACAGTAGACATATGTACGCTTGCATGCACAGGCACATACGCAGGCACAAACACAAGCACGCACGCACACCCACACACACACCCACACACACACACACACAAACTCACACACACACACACACACACACACACACATAACATAAACATAACACAAACAATCAAGAATTTCTCAGAATTATAAACAGGTAAGATGGAGGTGGGGTTGTATAAAATTAATTTTACATGTGAAATCTATGAACTAATCATGTTTTGGTACTTGTTGTCTAGCTGATACAGTACCAGTGAGAATTGAGTGTGGATAAAGCAATTTAGTGAGACAGTTAGAATCATATAGGCCTTTCAGCGTGATTTCTTTTTGTGGAAAAAATGTGCTGGACTGGGCGGCGGTCATATTTTGTACCGCTCTGCGGTACATCTAGTTTCTCCTCATTTCGAATGTTGCCTTTTAGGCTACTTATTTTATTTCACATTAAACATTAGGCCTAGGCCTACAATCTTCTATTTCTTGAATTTCCCCTTGGGGATCAATAAAATATCTATCTATCTATCTATCTATCTATCTATCTACAACTAGGCTCCATCCATCCATCCTATTATTATACATAGGCCTACATACACATACATAGCCTAAACACGCACGTTAAACATTATGATGCTCCGGACCTTTGCTTGAGGAAATTTTCCGTAACTGGACCTCGCTGAAGATTAATTGAATACCCCTGCTCTACCCTCTCAAAACCCATACATTAGTTAATTCAGTGTAATGCAGTGGCTACAGTATTTGGGTCAAATGTAAGAGCAGACAAAGACAGGTATCAGAAATGGTATCAACAGCTCTAACAGCTCACACATTCTAACTCAAAAACATTTAATACGACTGAGAGACAAAGGATAGGAAGATATACTCACAGCTTTTTGTCTATGTACCCCAATATTAAAAGGACTAGCTTCAATTTACTTAAAGATTCAATTTACCTCTACAAGCTATAGCTATAAGCCGTAAAGAGCTTTAATTTAGGCCTATTTCTTTAGTAAGGCCAAAAGCAGCCACAACACTTTCTAGCCATAGGCCTTGACCAATTACTATCCACTAACATTTTTAACATTCTGTAGAAAGAGACAGAGGGGGAAGGAAAGTGAGAGAGAAAAGGAAAAGTGGATAAGGAAAGAGAGAAGGCAAGAGAAAGAGAGCGAGAGAGAGAGAAGGCAAAGAGAGAGAGAGAGAGACAAGAGAAAGAGAGTGAAAAATTACAGAATCTGAAATAGAGGAGAGAGAGATATAGATAGAGACCTAGAGAGGGAAAGAGAAAGAGAGTCAGTCACACCATGAATCAGAGTGCAGTGACTTGTCCAATCTGAGCAAGGTCGTTGTTGGACGACATGATGGAGCGAGGGAGACCAAAACATTTAGTGAGCTTCATTACCCACCCTCCTCAGCCCAGCCCAGTCCAGCCCAGCCCTCTCTGCCTTTGTGCCGACGAGGGGCTTCTTCATCATGTGATTAACAGGACCTTTCTTCTCAGGCTATCAGCGCCGAACACCACAGGAACAGAAGGGAGGGAGAGCAAGGGAGCAGAGGAGGGAAAGAGAGAAATAAAGAGAGATTGAAAGAGGTGGAGAGGAGGAGGAGGAGGCAGGAGGCAGGGTCTACACACACACACCCTGCCAAGAAAATAATGACTTGGCCCCAAGAGGCCAGTCCTGGCCGAGGATGCTGTCTTTGAAAAGTTATGGAGAAGTGGGCAGTGTCAGTTTCTTCTCAGGGGGCTCAGAGGAAATTGCCTACAAACATCGGAAGCACGGCAATGGATTGCAGGGCCGGCTGTGATTGAAATACTATTTGAAGTTGAGCATCTGTTTGAATTGTACGTGTCTGGCTCAGTGGCGTTGATGGGCTGTGAGCCTAAAGCTCCCTCTATGACACATCCCTCACGGCACTGTAAAAACCAACGAGAAAGCCCAGAGTCTGTGGATCCATCTTTGTGTCGAGTTATTGATTCAGCATGTTACCGAAGCCCTGCACTCACGCCACAGCGGCATCTCCTAAGTCTCCAACTTAATAGCTGGCTGTGGCGAGGGTTACGGCAAACAAGCGATGCACATGTTAACAGTCGGCAAAGAGAAGAGCTACCGCTCGACAGTGAAAGAGGCCCCGAGCTGAATTTCAAGACAGCCTTGGCAAACAAACACAATTTTGTGTGATCAAAACCCACAAAAGGAGAGAGACGGGGATGCTGGAGCGACCCTGGGCCTGGTCTGGCGCCAGATCTGACGCCGGACGTAAAAGCCTCTGCTATCTCTGAGAGAGCGGGAAAGATATCATCCTCCAGTCTCACTGTCACTGCCCCCCCCCTCTCTCTGCATGGTGATAGGGAGACATTGAGATTGAGATTGTGCCGCCATGGCGCCTCCTGACAGCCTGCCGACGTGAGGAGATGGAAGAGGAACAGACGCCGTGTGGTTGGGTTGAGATCATGTTGTTGTTGCTGCTGTGACAGAGGAGGGCGATTAAAGAGGCTAAAGCAGAGGGGTGTGAGTGTGCGGTGAGCCTCTGTGCTGTGGGGTTGAATCACACTCGTTGTGTGTAACTTGGCTCAGAGACAGATCTGTTTCAGCGCCTTCAGTTTATCCAGATTAAATGGATAAAGGCAGAGCATTTTAATATACTGGTGACAAGTGACATATTACCAGCTATCAATCAGGGCTAAATCTACTGTTATCATTTATAGCAAAGATAATTGTATTACAAATGATACCAACTGCCTGTCATGATCAATACATGCAGAATTTGATTATAACGAATACTACAGCATCCTGAGTTGATAAAATGGTAATATACAGAACAGTGTTCTAATGTCTGTTAGATAATATCCCAAAATAATTGTAATTTCAAGGTTTTGCTCAAAGATGTGAGGGTAGTTTGTTTACCACATTTAAATAATATTAAACTCAGCAGGTATTTAGAACAAAACAAAACTTTCAAACAAAGCCGCTTCTGTACAAAACATTGTAGAGTGAAACAATGCGTAATCAGGCATTATGCATAATGCAACAGGATGCGATTAAAAGTGTCCAAGGCTATCATGTGGTGAGCATCCGGCGGTGAGGCCTCTACGGCCTACTCTAGTTTAAGTTCTACACTTTCTGTCTATAAAGTTCTACCATAAAACGAGATATAGTGGCACATAAAACGGGTAAAGTTCACAAAGATTATGTCATAAAATGCTCTGCAGTATGTTCATATAGTTTTATGGAGGACGATATTGGACACCTAGTCCACATTCGACTGGAAGATCACTGGAAGAAAGCAGTGACCTTCCAAATGAATGACTTTAAAGGTAATTACCTTGAATCTCTGCAAAATGTAATGTAATCTTGATCAATGAGCCCAAGGAAATGGAGACCTACCTTACATTACTTGCTCACATATACAGCATGTATTTCTCCCTGCCAGCTTTGATGTTCATTAATGAAGTCAATTTATCAAAAAAGTCCTCACCTAAAGGCACAGGAGCCAGGGTTAAGAGTGTGCACATGTTGCATGCAATCATATATTTCCACTGATTGCTCTGATACTGAGAATATTACCCATGTCCTGTGTGACTTAATGTCTGGCTCATGGCAATTGAAGTCACATTATATTTGCCCTCAAACAAATGTTTTCTCATTGTTTTCATTACCATGTTTGCTTGTTGTTCTAATGTTCCTCGGTGAATGCTTTTCCCCATAATTAATTAACCTTTTCAAATACATTTTACAGTCATTCCTGTTATTGCTTTATCAAGGTGAAATGACGTAAGTATTTCTGCCTTTAGGAAGACATATGTGTTTTGAAAATCCCTAATAGTTATCGTTCGTATCGTTTTGTTTCTTGTGAGAGTTATTACTAAGTTATTACCATATTACTAAACACTTATAACTTGCCATACTTGTGAAGTTAGAAGGCAATGCCAAACACGCTTTCCCTCCTGCCCTATTTTCCTGTGTGTGTGTGTGTGTGTGTGTGTGTGTGTATCTCACCAGCAGAGGCCCGGGATCACTCAGGCGTAATCCTCTGCTTTGATCAGTTCTAATTACTCCCATAAAAGCTTCCTGAGAGAAGGCTCCACTCTGGCCAGGTGCCCATCTCCAAGCCGCACTGTTTGTCAGCGCCTCTTAATTAGCTGGCATTAGAGGCGGAGGGCGGAGGACATCGTTAACCTGGGACTGCACGCGTCTCTGCCCGAGCCCCAGGGTTGCTCCGTCGGGGCAGTCAGGAGGGGGAGGGGGGTCAGAGGCCAGGCCAACAGGGAAGGGAAGGGTCAAAGTGTGGATAGTGTGGTGCAAAGACAGAAAGAAAACGGCGTGGCACGCTTTTTTCCAACGCTCTTGGAAAAAGACGATTGTTTTGTTTTTTGCCCTCTGCGATGATCCTGCTGATGTTGCTCGAGACCAAACTGTGAAGGTTGTGCTGATGGAGCAAATCCTGATGGGGGACACAAGGACTCAGTCTGGACTACACCACAAATATCAGCTTTTGAGGAGAACTCCCTGCTAAAAAAAATATTATATTTGACTCCGAGGTTGACTGCGAATGAGGGCCCGACCGATTTGAGGGCCGCTTGGGCCAAATATGCCAGGGCCGATTTTTGGTGCCAGTCCGCCCCTGCATCTGACTAAGAAACCTGAGGCAGTCAGAGAAGGCATGGCAACAGCATTCCGAGTCCCAAACCCTCCCGCACCACCACTCCCACCCACTTCACCCCCCCGGCCAGAGGCTGTGCCCTCATTCGCAGTCACCCGTGCCACCGTGCCCTTCTATTGTGTGCAGGAGGGAGGTAGCGGCTGGAGGGTGAGCCGGGGGGGGAGGGGGGTCCTCCCTCGGGTGCACTCCCCCGCCTCAGTGGCCTCTTTGTCGGTGAAGGTTAAGCTGTATCACAGGCTCTCAGACAGGGCAGGGCGGCCTCCTTATCGGCACGGTGCTGAATAATGCAGCGGGCCCAGTGGAGCCATGGGTGGAGTGGGTTGGGGAGGTGGGGAAGCGGTGTTGGGAGTGTGTGGAGCCTCCATCCCAGCCCAGGTCAGATCGGCCTGGGAGGGCTCAGGTGGCGGAGGAGGGTGGGTGGGCCGGGGAGTGGAGGTCCAGGATGCAATCATGGAGGTGATCTCTGCAGTGCCTTTGGGACGCAACTCCACCTGAATTCGGCAGCCTGACGTGCCTGTGTGCAGTGCATTCTAGAGAGGCTGCTCTTGCCAAAAGGATTTGAGTGCACCAACACACGCAGACACACACACACACACACACACACACACACACACACACACAAACACACACACGCACACAGTGACACAGGAGAGAGCTATGTGAATTGCATGTTACTCTCAAATTAACATTTAATTAGGGAGGGCCACGATTAGCATAAGTAGATTGTTTTGTTGTTATGGGGATTTCTTCAGGGCTGCATGCGTGGGGAGGGCAAAGTGTGCGGTGAGTTCATCGCCTGCAGCTCACAGGATGCCTGCTGACAGATTACCCTTGTTTGACCTTTGTTGACTGGCTGACCGATTTTATTTAATGCAGTGCTGTATTTTCTCTTTTTTGTGTCTGTTTGCGACTTTGCGCAATGCTGTGAACGGATTTCTCTGTAGCGTCAAATTTGCTGCAAGCAATTCTAAGAATCCATAGTCTAAGCTGTTTTACATCAAGCTGTGAGAGGAGAAGAATTATTTCTGAAACTCTCCTGGGATCTGTAATCAGCAACAAAAATTTCACTATGGTCAAACTGTATTAACCCCTTTGCTCAATTATTTTGTGCTTAGGTCACACATTGCAGAGAGGGGGAGGACTTCAGTAGTAGCAAATACTGAAGGTGGACGGCAAACGAGAACAATTTTAATGTAAAAACATCTTGTCGATATGTCATGTTTGTCAGTGATTTCCTACAATAGCATAGCCTGGCGGGCCATCCTATATCATTGAAATGTATAGTCTGGAATCGAATCATTCACCTGCTTAATCCAAGGGGCGGGCAGAGAATTGTCTTTCAAACTGCCTAGGCATGCAATAGGCCAGCGCTACGACCATATCCGTATCCGGTCGGCAAAACGGCAAATACATCCTTCTTCGAAAGGAATGACTTAAGTGCATTGTGTTGCTCTACTTTCAAAGAAAAGCACAAGTCCAACTCCTCCAAAGTTGACGCCAACGCCGATTCAAACAACCGCTCTTTGTTCGCCATAGTCACCTTCCTTGTTGTTCACCGTCGCAGGATGTCGTTATCCTGTTAAGCCCGCCTTAAGACTCTAACGAAATAGAGCGCTGTGATTGGAGAACATCCACGGTGTTAAGCCAATAGAAATTCCTATGGTTCGATACTAGACGTACAGGCTGAGCAAATTAATTTGCCGCCGCTAGGGTACGTCTAGATTTCTAGGCTAACATTAGCAGTTACAAATGGTCTGTTGTTGCTGTCTCTCAAGACAAAAATATCTCCAAACAGAATACAAAATGCAATGTTGAGAGAGAGAATTAAATAGAGAATTAAATGGAAAATTACACTTAGTGGATGATTATTTTTTAATGGAAGGACCTCAATTTCTCAATTGCTTGATGATGAAACTCGATTACTCGAAAAGAAAATTATATTTGTTTGCTGCTCATCAAGACAAAGTGGTCAACATTGAAACCATATTATTGTGATTGATGGCAGCACCTGTTTTGCACATTGACAAAGACTCAACTTTTTGTTTCTGCGTGTTTGATTATGAGGTGTGTATCTCTATTCGTGTCTCAGAACGTATGTGTTTGCGTGGGCTGGACTGAGTGTGCACTAGACACAAGGCACGGAGGCACTGTGTAATCAACAAATAGACATCATGTCTCATTATTTCATTAAAAAGACCTCAGAGCCAGTCATCAGCTCCGCAGGTCTCCGCACCCACCGGCACACTTAACTCGAGCGCCATAATTGGATATATGATTGACGAGCACCTAGCCCTTCCTTGCCATCCAGCCTGGACTGATTTGATGACACTTGACTCTGACAGTGAGAAGACAAAAAAAACAAGTCCTTGTTATTTTCGCGTTAGAGCCTTTTGACTAATCTGTGGTGGACCAGGGGGGGGGGGGGGGGAAGCGTTTTATCCGGGAAAAATCAAATAAGCGGCCGAGCCCCACTGCGCCCTATCAGACCCGTTGCTGTGGTTAGATGACGGGCAAAACCAAAGCTGTAATTTGCTGTGTTAAACAGCCAGTCTCTGCTCATGCTCAGGGTAGCCTACATTAGCACATGGCCGAGCCGGGAGACGCTTCATCAAAGAGGCGATTAGTTGCGAGGTTCCCGGCGGTGGCGGCGGTAGGTCACCATAATGCATCACCTCCGTAATCAAAATTGCCAACCTGAAGGGGGGAGACATGAGGGCTTCTAAATTGAAAGGGCTGTTAGCGGAGGGCTTAAAAAGATTCGCTGTCCCTACGCTGATCTCACTTCCACCCCCCACACACACAGACACACACCACCCTACCTCCATCAACCCCCGCCACAGGCTGCCGGCTGGTTAGCCACAGGATGGCTTTTCATAAAAATAAATGAGATTTTTCACCGCCTGTCTGTTCCGCCACCCACGCTAGGTTGTCTCGCCCATCTGCGCGCGGGTGTGTGTCTGTGATCTCTGAGTGCCTCACTGCAGTGGAGTGGACGCTCCTACCGGGGCAGCTGTGCCCCCCCGCCTCACTCCATCAGAACACAGTCCTCCAGGCCAGAGTTTATAGAGCAGTTTACTTTTAATGGAGGGTCAGTCATTAACTGATACGCCTCACTGGCTGCCATTCTGCTGAAATGTTTTGAAGCTGAGGGACAGCAAAGGGGAAGGTCAAAGGATGAGAGCGGGATAGTGATATCAGAGCTACGTGAGTTGCCAAGGTAATGGCTAAAAGATAAACACATCACAGCACGCTACGAAATTAACCGCGCCCAGCGCAGTATGGCACTACTGGTCGGTTGTCTGTTACCATGGGGACACGCTGGTTCACATCAAGACCCTGCAGCTTGCCACTATTCCTAACATTAACGGAGCTGAATTAGGTCAGTCCTCCTACACATTCATACACTACTGACCACGGCTGGTAAAACAAGTGGTCAGCTGTTTCATGTGCAGAGGGGAAGCCTTCCCTGACTGACAGGATTGGTGTTGGGGCACATGACACGGCACGGATGAATGCAAGGAGAAGTGGCAATTGAGCAAATTGGAGGGAAAGGGAGGAAAATGAATATCAAGGGTAAGTAAATTGCCTCCCTGTGCAGAGTGGGAGGATGGGTAGAGGCGTGATTTGAGGGAAGAGCCATTTCAAATATCTGAGGCATAGACTGGGCAAAAGATAAGCCTCAGTGCCTGATGGAGGAGAAGAGGGAGAAGTGTGGCATCTTATCTGTCTTCAGAGCGTCTCCAGCAGACACATCACACATCTATTCTCACACACACACGTAGGCCTACACATGTACAAGGCTGTGCATGTACCTGAAATACACAGTTAAATAATATGACTTATTAATGTTTTCAAAAATGGATTTATAGTGTTTTGGAACCAAACCCTTCATTTGCTTCAGCTATTTATGAGCTCAGCAATCACTAAACTGTGGGCAAAGGGATACATACGCAGTATTTAGTTAAATCGCTGCCATTTTTTTCTTCTGCCATTTCTTTCTTTCTTCATGAAATTCTGAATATAGAAATATGTAAATTGCGGTACCTGCTTTGTTCATTGCAACTGACATTTCAACATATTCATTTTCAGAAGTATAGAATTAGGGGAAGTGCCGAAGTGGACAATATTC
This sequence comes from Alosa pseudoharengus, assembly GCF_046254945.1. NCBI lineage: Eukaryota > Metazoa > Chordata > Actinopteri > Clupeiformes > Clupeidae > Alosa > Alosa pseudoharengus. The sequence continues at coordinate 53,967,920 of NW_027468564.1, forward strand.
AAGGAACCCTGTAGGTTTGCTAAACCCCTGAGAGAGGCGATGCTGTTTTAGAGGTAAGGATGTGATAGTGGAGAGGGGTGAGCTCATTTGCTGCTAACTGCAGTTGGTGGAAACCTCAGACTGCACAGTATGAAGAAACCTTCCACCAAAGCATTTTGTTGTGGCCAAGGGCCACATACAATTCAGTTAAAGCGATGGTTCGGAGTAATTTCACCCTAGGGTTCTTTGCACCATGACCCCGAGCCAAACACCCTCCCAGAACCTTTTTTCCCTTGGTCGAGCCCTGGTCGAGTAGCGCTGTCAGAAACTAATGACGTTCTGCAGTCATGATGGAACCAACTTTTATCTCGTAAATTACCCCACTAATAATGCCCTGAATGGTACGAAACTTCTGCAGTAGTACAACTACGACCTTTAGTCCAATAACGAGGCATTAGAAAGTTTGTAAGTGCACCAGGAGTTTATTTAAATAAGACTTGCCTGATTATCTGCTACTATACCGCTGCGTCAACGTTTCTTCCGTGATTTGGGAAAAGCCTGTAAAAGTCCTTGCAAAGTGTTATCACATTAAGTCTATTAGAATTAAGTCTGGTCCTCAGTGAAAACTGATGCAGTTTAGCAGAGATGAAGCAATTAGCTTGGGTGAACAGGTCAGATAATACAGTATAACAGCAGTTGCACTGAAAGATATAGTGTAGAACACCGAAGAGATCTCCTCAGATCCAATCAAGTTCTTGGTCTGTTTGGGAAAACAGTAACATGAAATTCATACAAATCTGGTGTGATGTGGAAATGTGCTCAATTGTCAAATTACGTCCTCAAGTATGAATGTGTGAAAAATGCATTATGTTATGTTGAATATAATTTAATATAGCATAATGAGGACAGTAGCTCCACCAAAGATGATATAATTATCCACTGCTTTTCTCTGATGTGAAGATAAGGGATATTATTTATGTACCACCACACCACACTCTGGGAACAATAATTATTCAGTAACATCTTCCCATCTACCAATAATTGCATATGCATTTCTTCACGAAGAAGGCCTATATTTTCTTTGTTCTTAAGCCAACCATTCGACTAAATTTGCTGTTCCACAGCGTACGATATGACAAATTTGATGTGCTGCTGACTGACATATCCCTTAGAGCTTCATCCGACCCATTTGCAGCTGGCTCCAGTATAAAGAAATATAAAGCTCTGCACTGACAGTTTGCCTGCATCTTGTGCTATAGGAATACTGGTGCCAAAAAGGATTTGGCTGTTAGCAAGTTGTTCCAACTACAGGTGGAGATTAGTGAAGTGAGGATGAGAGCTGAAAATCTGTGTTATGTCGGCAAGACCTAACATTGACATTGTACAGATGTTACCATACAGACAGGTGCAGGTGCGTATTCAATACACTGTCTAAAAGGTAGCAAAGGTTAAAACACTTTAAAGCCAAATAAAGATCAAATGTTATCTATTTATAATGTCTAAGTAACCATGCATTCAGGGGGATCACAACCTTATTCCAATTCAATTTGGACACCCTTACTGACAAAATGGCCTCACAGTGTGTGTGTGTGCGTGCGTGAGTGTATGTGTGCGTGTGTGTGTGTGTGTGTGTGTGTCAGTGGGAAAGGGAACTGGGGAAAGGTGGTGGTGTGGAGGAGGATATAGCAGTGACACTTCAGCAGTCCTCCCTGCCTGACTGCTCCCTGTCCAGATTGGGCTGCCTGCACCGCTGCACAGCACAGCATCCCAATACAGCTCCAGCACCAGAACGCCTCCCCCTGCACTGCTGCTGTGCGCTGCGCTCCGGAGCTAGCTGTTAGCATCGCCTGAGAGCTGCTGCCTAATAGGATGGAACTGGCTTCAGCAGATGAGCTGCCCAGGGGGTGCACAGAGAGAGAGACATAGCCTGAGCTGAGCATCTGCAATCACAAGGAAGAGGTTGGGGCAGGGTTGGGGCATCCATTTTAGAGACAGGCAAAAAGCAGCAATTTTCCCACAGAGGATTTATGGAGGAAATAGGGTTAGATAAACATATCGTGCAATGTTTTTGAATGCATAAATCCTTCTGATGTTCAAGGTGTGATGATGTGATTATCTTAATATCTCTCTAAGATTACTAAGAACTGAGAAGGTGTACAAAAACTTTGGACTTTCAACTGTACACAATATATCAGACTAGGTTAAGAAGGACAGGAACAGTGCAGGTCTAGGGTATCAGGGCAGGAGACGCTCTGAGAAGAGATCACTCTTCCAGAGATTCTTTAAGGCGGAGAGGGATGCTCCTGCTCTGATAGCATTTGGTAGCTTGTTCCCCCATCAGGGGGAACCACAAATGAGCACAGTCAGGACTGGGATTTCCTTATGTTTAGTGGGGGCAGTACCAGACAAAACACAGTTGCAGCTTAGCCAATATTGCCCAGTGCTCCTGCATTGTGTTGGAGCATTGTGTCTTGATAAAGTCATGGGATCTGTGCCCCCATTATGCCTTATACATTTCCCACAGAGCCGCCTTTGCTTTGTCTGGATGATGTAGTGTGGCATTAGCGACTCCCCGTCTTCATCCCTCCTTTTATGGAGATAATAAAACTCAGCTCCGGTTGTGTGTCATGATAAAATAGCTTGAAGCAAAGCCAAGTAGAGACTGGTGCAGAGGGATGGGGGAGTCCTGTTTTGGTCGCCTCACAGCAATCCTACACAAAGTCATGAGAGTTTAAAGTGTGTGTGTGTGTGTGTGTGTGTGTGTGTGTGTGTGTGTGTGTGTGTGTGTGTAGTTAGGAGTGTGTGTTGTGACAATGACAGTGACTGTGTAAATAATGTGCAGCTATAGAAGCACAAAGGTGGAAAACTGTTTGTATCAATATCACCACCATCCTTTAAAACGCTGATTAGTAATGGGAATGAGCTGACTCACAACAACAATGCACAGTTGGGCAACAAGATGCAGAGCAAGCCTTACAGACACACACAGAGCACAATAATAAAGCTCAAATGCTAAACCGCTACATATGCTGAGTACCTAGCAAACTCTGTGTACATATTCTTTTAATGTGTGTGTGTGTGTGTGTGTGTATGTGTGTGTGTGTCTGTTTGATTGCACATGCGTGCATGTAGGAGAGTGTAAAAAAAGATAGATGCGTAGGCTACGTCTGACTGCCTGACAGCTGATTACGGGGCATTCAGTGAATCCATCAGCTCCCATCACCATTGATTGCGAACATCTACAAGCTCCCTGGGATCTGATTACTCATGGACGCTCTGGAGGCACTCGGAGAGGCACCAAATCTCCCCACTGGACACGATCATGAGAGATTCCCACGGCGTTCATCACCACACCATTCTCGTTTAGATCATACTTATCAAGCACCTTTGTCGGGGTCCTAATGGACAGTCTGTCCTGCTGTCCGCAGGGAAACGAATAGGCATTGCTGACAGCTTCCTCCGCCCTGCGCTGCAATCTTCTGATTAGCCTTTCAGGGGTGTCAGGCACACTCCATGGAAGAGATGGAGGAACTCTTTCTTTGGATCAGGTCTTAGGCCAGTGTTCTGATGATTAAGGCTACTATTACATACAGAAGGTGAATGCACAAAGAAGACACATACACAAAGTCCACAGACTAGCTAAGGCCATTTCTGTTGTATACCGATAATTCGCCGATAATTAGCAGGAGGTGGTGTAGTCAGACAGTATAATTAGCAGGAGGTGGTGTAGTCAGACAGTATAATTAGCAGGAGGTGGTGTAGTCAGACAGTAAAGTGGGGTATGTTGACTCCAAGTAAATACATTAACATGCATAAGACTGAACAGACTCCTACATTACAAACACACACACACACACACACACACTCACACATGCACATGCACTGAGCCATTGTTTGTACAGACAAACACAAAGGTTCATGCAGACAGCCACAGACAGACACACACACACCACACACAGATGTTCAAGCAGTTCAGACTGTGTGTTTTTACATTGTTAAACACTGATTGAGTAACCAAGGGCATGACAATGACATGAACATGACAAATGTGTAGCCGGTAGCAACATCAAATGGTGGTCATACCATACCTAAAGGCTATTCCTAACTATTTGATAATTAAACCTTCAGTTCCCTACCTAACAACTATAGTAAAATATTTACATCTGAAGAATATTTCAACAATTTATCCTCAGGTGTATCATAGGTAAAGGAGAGTGTATGAAAAAGCAAAAATCTGTGTGAAAATCCATCACTACTTCACATCACCGTCTACTTTATGCTGAAGATCCATGCAGGCTACCCAGTGGTGTGAAGATCAGATGCATGCAGGCTACCTAGTGGTGTGGAGATGCATGCAGGCTACCCAGTGGTGTGGAGATCCATGCAGGCTACCCAGTGGTGTGAATTTGTTTCTTTCTTCCCTTTTGCATTGTTCACAGCTGGATGGGACAGATTTATGAGCCTTCCATCTCGCGCCTCAGACCTCACCTAGAGTGCTTTTGACTTAATTATCATAAGATGATGACAGGTGCTTGTACATAGGTGCTCAACCTGGCAGCATGATCAATCAGGTCCACTCCAACACCATTAGACAATTACATGACCACTACAGTCAGAACAGGCAAGGCCACTGTGTCTAGCCAATTACCTCAGCTCCAGCCAGCACTGTCATTAAAGTGACGCCTACAGGGAGAAACTGCCATTAGTAACATAATAATATTAATAATCCACTGTTGTGGTTGTGAACTCATGCTAGATGAGACTCTCATCTTGAGATATTTTTTTCTGCCTTTGTCTAAGCACCTCAGCGACACAGCTTGCGACCTTTTGCCTGCTGTGCCTCTTAAATACATCTTATACTGTCTTAGAGTGCTTCCATGGCAACACTGTCTGTGTTCCTCTGTGGCTGGTGGTTATTATTGGGTGGTTGTGGCTGGTTGATGTCTCAAAGGCCTCATTTAGCATATTATGCAATAGTGTGCGAAGGCATTCTCTGTTAGCATTTTTAACCAACAGACAACAGGTTCTTGAACCAGTTTGGTTCAGAAGTCTTTGAACCATGGTGCGATAGTGAACAGTATTCGGTGAATGGAAAACACTAGAAGTACCACTCACCCCAACACAGCGATTTGGTGACTCTTTTCATTCCTTCACAAAGCTTCACATTTTGTGCAGACTGGCTGGTATCCATCAGACATAATTCATTCCTTCTCCTCTTTTTATGTCTGACTGAGTCCCTGGGACCTGCTTTTTTTTTTTTGCTTTTTTCAGACATATTTAAAATGGCTCACCTGCTCAGAAGTGCCTCAGAAGAGCATCAGAAGTGCCACACCAAAGTGGAGCAAGCCTTGTCTGTTTGTTTGTTTGGTTGGTTTTTGCACGGATGCTACTGACTGATCCTGAGGGTCAGTTCATTGGCACTGGTAGCCACTGAGAGAGTGGAGGCACATCAGTGAAGGTTAAAGGGCAGATAAATGGGGGATACGAGGTCCTCTTGTTTATTCTTTCCCATATTGCACCTCTGCTCCCGTCCCCCACCAATGCCTCCTCCACTCCATGGGGCGCTCTTATGACCACCCCTTCCTCTTCGGACCATAAATGATTGAGTGGCTACAGGTCAGGTGTCACTTTCCCATTTCTGCCCAGAAATGAAGGTGACCACATTGAGCCCCACTTCCTGATTCTCCCTGTCGCTGTCAACATGTTTTCAATTGGAAATTTCCAGTTATTGACAAGTTATTGACCATTTTAGAAGACCCTCTACAACCATAAACATAGATATTGTTACAATAAAAGGTTTATTTTAGGACTAGGTCTAATCATAATCTCATTTTAGGAATTAGCAAGTACAGTATTTGGGATCAAAATCTTGACCAAAATCTTTTCAATGTTTAGAAATATCTCCCTTGTGTATACTGTGCTCGTATGCGGCACTGCTTGTTATGCTGTGGGGCTACTCCATTGTAACCGTGCGACTTCACCTGACACCATTGATTTCAAAAGGTTATAAATGCATAGAATCTCAGCCCGAGGGGCCTTGATTGACAGCGCTGTAGGATGCCTATTCACCCTGTCCCCCTGCTCCGCCTTCCCCTCTGTCAATAAAGCTGCGCTTCAATGTGACACTGCAGATCCGCCGTGATGGCTGGGGTTTTGTTTCCTCCTCACCCCTGCTTCTCGCGATGTGCATCAAAGCGGATTGGCACCGCAAAGCTGTCAGGAGTCCGAGCCAGGAAGGCTCAAGCTAACAAAACAAGCTTGGCCCATGATGATTACCCTGTCTTTTCAGCTCCTGATCATCCACAACACCAATGAGGCTGGAATATTGGTGGCAGGAGGCAGACAATGGAAGATGAGAGGAATGGTCACACCCCAGTGACAACCAAGGGGAAACAGGCAGAATTCTGAGTGACCATTTCTCTGCTACGGACTGAAAGAAGATCCCTTCACTTGCTTAAAAAGAAGGGAAAAGGCACACTCTAACTTACAGTTCATTATATTTGCTCGACTGATTAGGCCAGGTTACAATTTTCAAAAGACATTTTTTTACAGTTATTAAGTTCTTATTAAAAGACCCATAATTTTGCTGTTATTGTAAAAAAAATACTTTTAAACTTCTTTTCTACTGTAACGATATCCGATATCTATGTGTCACAGAATGTGCCTAGATATCTTTGAAATGTACGACTTTGCAAGCCCTGGAAATTGCTTCTACTGTAAAAAGGTTTCTTCGGTGGCCACGGTGGGAAACATGTCTTGATTGACAGGTGCAGACACAGAGGATGGTCATTTTGCTCCCTGTGGGTGGTAATCACACCATGTTCTGGCGCGCACGCATCAGTCACCGTCATACGCTAACGGACGGCACTGGACTGGCAGATGCTGACAGATCCCCTGTCTGACTTCTGTAGTGGAAACATCAATCAATCTCTGTCAGCCTCTGGCCATTCTACCTGCTGTGCATATTACATGTAGTAATGACACAGCAGCTTCTTGTGTTCTATACAAACACTGTTCTGTGGAATTACGTATGACTTTACAGATGTATGCTTTGGTTTGTTTTGGGTTTTCATCAAGCGGAGGACACAACTGTTATTCTTCCCTTTTGTTATTGAAATTTCATCTGTAACATATGCAACCGCTCCTCTGCAGCAGACAAGCCAAGTATTAATTGACTTATTAATGACTTATGACTTGAAGAACACCTCTTTTGAAATCCTCAGATGTGCTTTCTGTCTATGCTCTCTTAAGAGAATTGTATTTTTTTTTATCTTGGGATATCTTACAAAGCCTCTCACAAGAAAATGGATTTGATAGCACAGTGAAATTTCATCTTTGTTGAACAAGATTTGAAATGAGGTCATCAAGCACTGATAAAACCAGAGACCATTCTTTGAAATAGCTGCATGTCGCATATAAAGGATTAATTTGACTCTTGTAAAGAAATAGATGTAGGGTTGTTTTTAATGGATATGATATTCAATATGATTTTTTAAAATGTCGGTTATTAATCCTGTTATTCTTTCCTACTTTGTCACAGAACTAAAAGCTATTACAGCCATTTTGTATTGCTTGTGTTTGCATTATAACTTAATGCAATTGACTAATGTTGCATTGCTATCTTAAATAAGTCTACTTCTTTGCTTTTCTTGTCATTTTTTTTGTCACCAACTTATCCTTAGCAAACCATGTGATGGCACGAACCAATTTGCTCTGCACGGTCTGGATACACAAACAGAAGCCCAGCAGAAAGTTAAATCCATTTTGAAACTGTCGCCACTGGCAGTCCATTTAAAACCTGAATGCCAGCGGAAAAAAACACATGAGTCTCCAGCAGGTCTCTGTGTACATTGTTCATTTTCTTCTTGCAGCCATCTACGTCTCCTCCAGCTCTGCAGGTCTTTTAAGTCTGTGATTATTTGCTATTAGTTTGCTGTGCCATGGAGAAAAATAAACACCCATGCTGACAGGCAAAGAAAAGTCGATGCCTGTTAGCGAGCGCACAGCCCGCAAAGCTACTCGACTCTCAGAATGTCGCAGTAGGGTAATTGCTATGGCCATAGAAAGGGCTGAAAAACATTATTTCACCAAACTTAAAGATATAAAGAGGGACCGCGGTCATGCTTGGCCAGTGAGACTGTTCGACTGATGGCACTGTCAGTGGTAGAGTAACAATGTTGTCACAACAGGAGAGCAATTTGTCTCTGCTTTATCAGTCCAGAGCTTGGTGGTGGTGGTGGTGTGTGTGTGTGTGTGTGGGGGGGGGGGGGGGGGGGTAGTGCCCACTGAGCCTGCCAAACTACAACTAACCTAATTCTGCATTCGCCGCTGTGCGTACATAAGAACAAGTCCTCACTGGCTGCTTCCCTGCTTGGCAGTGGGCTACTGTTGGACCTCTACGTGGCTAACCCTCCAAGTGGTTCTCAAGTCCTCTGTTGCGGCTGTGAAGGTATTACAGCGGCAGCTAATCCCACCCAATCCTGTTCCAATTAGCCGCTCCTCAGGAGATCGCCAGCAGGTACAGCCACGTACATCTGCTACCTTGAACCAGCATGTGTGTGAGTGTGCTTGTGTACAAGCTAAGTGATCAGTTGCAATGTTCCCTCTGTGTGAACCTCAGCCAGCACTGAGTGTTCCTGAGTGTCAGTCTCTGTGAGATGATTAATCAAGGCAGAAACGAAGCTCGCTAATTATTTGGATAATCTTTCATCAGTGGGGTCTACCTTACCGCTAGTGTTACTCCCAGGTTATTAATCACATTTTTAAATATGCATGTTCAGAATGTAATATTTAAGCTCTATTGTACATTAATCACACATAATATTATGCACCAGGTTAGACACTTGGAGCGATCTTCAGATATGCTTTATGCTGAACTGAATGTAGAACTATTTTGTTAGGCAGGCTCCAAATCACGTCTCTAAAATACTCAAGACTGTTTCCAATAGACGCACTTTACAGTGCATAGAGCAGTGTTCATTCAGGCTTACACTTCTATTCTCAATCTCTGTCCTTGCAAAAGTCTATGCACTCCAATGACACTCCAAAGGCCTTAAATGTTAATTCTGCTGCCCTCCCTTCAAAAGAGAACTACTACTCTACTCTGTTCAGTGCACAGAGAGAGGGCGTCTCATCTGAAACCAGACTCCATTAAACCACATTTTAGTCCTAGTAAGAGTTCTCATTCAGTAGCGCTGCAAAGACCTCTATTAATTACCTCAGCTGTGAGAAGAATGTCATGGTCGCTGGTTCTGTAAGTAGCTCAAGGTGCCTCTCTAAGTAAAATGTACTGCCTGTCGCCCAGGGCTTTTTTGTCTTCATTTGGGTGTGTAATAAAGCACATGCTTAGAGTGCAGGAAGGGTATCACACATGAGGTGGAGGCAATGAACAGTAGAGTGGACTGGGCACGCCTTGCAACAAGCATCCGGCATGTTCTCTCCCACAGGATGTGATGTATTGCATCACAAATAGAGAAGGATAGCAGCATTCGCAAATTGTTTCAGTCTCCTCCCTTTATTTTTTGTGCTTTGATTCATGGTGAATGTCAAGCTGAGAGCCACCATGAAGCCTGTGACGACCATCACTCTCTGCTGGAGGCCCATGATACCAGGATATTTTTTAAGACATGACATATGCCTGCACAGGAGAGACTTCCTGGGGATTTCCTGTCAGTGCGGCTCAGAAGCGACGCATGGGATAATGGAAAGAGGGCATTTGTCTTCATAAGCTTCCAATTTCATAAAGGGAAGAGGCAGAGAGGATAGGAATGGGGAAATGCAGGTCATCTATAAAGGAGCTTGTTGGGAGATTGTGGCCGGTGTGAGGCTGCTGGATGCCGTGTCAGCACCACAGATTACTCCATTACATTTCCCTCGCAGAGACATATTGAGAAGAGGGAGCAGGAGCATGAGCAGAGGGATGGAGCTGGTGATTACGTCAACCTCAGCTTCCCCTCGTTTCCATTTGCTTCCTCCCATGTTTTTATCCCCCCCCCCCACTGCCTTCTCTAAAGTGAATGAAATTACCTTGCAGTAAAAATAGTTCCTTAACCATTTCATGACAAGTTGAATGCCTTGCCATCAATTGTTAACAAAGTCAGTGTTCTGTGATGTGAGTGGTCACGGCAGCCAGCTTTCAAAATATTTGATGCTATAACATCAGGAACAGTTGGACCAATTATTCTACTCTTGCAAAATATGCTATTTAGTCAAAGGCTAAGGTGATTTGTATATGGCCCTGAACAGAGTTCCCAATCTAAGTCAAATGTGAAATTCCTTGACTTTTCCCTGACTTTTACAGACTTAAAAGCTGAATCCCCATGACCTTTAATGGACCGATAAAAAACAGTTCATCTTTGTGCTGAGGAGACAAAATCCAGCCATATTCATGTGAGTGTAACCAGTAACGAAAAAATCAAACCTTTTGATTCCAACACGGAACAATGGAGCATGTATGCAGGGCAGCTGAACTTTTATTTTGCTGGTAATGGAACTGAAGATGATGCTAGGAAGAGGGCTATACCAGAGAATGTCTAATAAGGGGCTATACTCTGAACTGCTAATGGAACTGAAGACGATGCTAAGAAGACGCGGCTATACTCTTAAATGGAACTGAAGACGATGCTAAGAAGAGGGCTATACTCTTAACTGCTAATGGAACTGAAGATGATGCTATAAGAAGAGGGCTATACTCTTAAATGGAACTGAAGACAATGCTAAGAAGAGGGATATACTCTTAACTGGTAATGGAACTGAAGACGATGCTAAGAAGAGGGCTATACTCTTAACTGGTAATGGAACTGAAGACGATGCTAAGAAGAGGGCTATACTCTTAACTGGTAATGGAACTGAAGACGATGCTATAAGAAGAGGGCCATAGTCTTAATTGTGTGACATTACCGCTGGCTCACACTGCACCAGATCCCACTCCTCTTGAGCTGGTGTGTTTGATGCAGCAGCTTCAGACAGCTCCCATTACAAGCACCCCGTTAAAAGATTGGACCCAATGAGACCCCCCACTGGCCCAAGTCTGCCCGTACGCAATGGGGGTTGGCCACCAACTTGCCCTGCAGGTGACATTCAGCGCTATCTTAAAAGGCATGAAGAGCTTATAGTCAAGGACTGGGAGAACAAAGTGGCTGTGATTAACAGGACGGGCCCACTCTCTGGGAATGTATGGCGTCATGTCGACCTTTTGCTGTCCGTCAAACGGGGAGTACTGGGCTTATTAAGAACAATAAGCATTTCAAAGTACCTCCTTAATGTACTCTAAATGTAAATGAATTGAGGTCTGGCAACCTTTGGTTATCCTATGACATTTAAGTTTCTCTGTCCCTTTGCTTAGGATGGTTCCCAGTGGTGTACCCCCATGCCTATCTGCAATTGGTTGGTGTTATTCAGACCTCAATTTCCTTCCTGGCCCAAGGTATCTGGGTGAGGCCAGAGCATGCACCTTTTGCTTGTTATCTTGATAAGATCACCATTTGGGAGATTATCCTTTACCATGAATATCATGTTAAGTCAGGGTATTCAGTAATTTCTTACAAGTGTTTATAAGTCAGTCGCTTTGGACAAAATGGTCTGCCAATAACATGAACATTGGGGATCTTTTTCATTGTCCATGCTGCTATAAACTCAGAAACTGTTGATAATGGCAACTTGCTTTATGACATCATTATTGTAAGCTTTGTGATGTAAGCAATGACAGGCTATGGAGGGTTCTGATGCCATTTTGTAATTATGACATCACAAACAGTAAAACACTGTCCCCTCGATTTCAGACAAATGTATCATTTACTTAGTCTCTTCAGTGGCAACAGGTTGATACTTTAACTCTTCTAACTGTTTTGATCATCTTCCAAAATATGAAAAAGGCTTGTGATAAAGTTGAAAGTAAGAGTGGAACAGGTAGGTTTTATTTCTAAATTAACATATGGTGCTCCGTTTCACATAAAGAAATATGATATTTTAAGTATCTATTCCTTGTATTTCAAGTATGTCTCTATATTTCCGTGGCCAGCAGGTCCCTCCCAGCATGAACAGTGTTCATCAGGACGCAGTCATAGCTCCAGCTCAGGATCTGCCCCTGGCTTTTTGGAAGAGACTCACTTTTCTTCTATTCAGGAGTGTATACTGAGTTTCTCTGAAGAGTGAGTTATGCTTTATCAATATTATTAGATATTATTAACATCAGATGGCTGAACTAAAATATTGTTGATGATTGAAACTAATTATTGCCTGATACACTGACATGTTCTCTGTTCTGCCTCTTGTTTTCTGCAGGGAGTGGGAGGATTTCAGCAGCCTGCTGAACACTCCTGTATGTACTGCTGTTCCTGTTTCATTCAGACTGGCTTACTGGTTAAAATTCAACATTCAACAAGATTTGTTTGGTGTGTTTTTGTTTGTTGCTATTAACTACGTTTTTTGCTGACTGCAGATGACAAGGACTCAGTTCTCCAAACTCTGCATGGCCATCTTGAAGGTAGTGAGTCTTAGCTCCATGACAGTGATTGTACCTGCGTACGTCTCCGTGGCGAAGGATGCTGGAACTCCAGTCAGCAGACCCTCAACATCCACAACCTTTTCCCTCACCTCAACTGAAAGGTATAATCTAGCAACAGGACATGTATAAACCATGTATTCTTGTGTGTGAGAAGTAACAAGTAGTTTCCTCATCACAGTTGGGTTAATACACAAACATTGCTATACCTCATTATACATTGTACTTATATATAAATACATTAAATATCTTGGGTTTCGACTCGTGTGCATGAATGTGGACAGATTCTGTATTCCTCAAATGAACAATATGAACGTATCACCGTACTTGTATCATTACTGAAGGTCTCCGTTGTCTGTACCAAATCATAGGTCACTGGCTGGGTCAGTGGACACCGATGGGGAGTTCCTAGATAAGAGCAGTACAGTCAGAAGTGCCTCTGCTGCATCACCTGAAATGACAAGTGGCCCTTTGAGAGAAATGGTGCACAGAATGAAAGCTGCCCTGGCTACCTTGAGGAGAACACATACCTCTGAGATCTCTGAGACAGCTGTTATGTGCTCTGTGTCCAAACTCTCCACCAACGTCTCTGAAGTCTTGAGAGATGCGCAACATGGAAATACATCCCACGACTCGACTTGCATCAACACAATCCTGGAAAGGCTCGTATCCAGTGGGAATATCCACAAGATCGCCAAGAACCTTGTCAGTCACCTTCAGGATGTCCTCCAGAATGAGAACGTCAGCCAGACATCCATTCCTGTGGCTGCTAGTGGAAGCACATCAGATTCTGAGACTTTGCCGAAAGGAACTCCAAAGCGGACTTTAAGTGTCTCTCACGTGGTTTACTCCTACGCAGAAGAAGCCATCAGGGATTTGCTTCAACCGTATTTTCTTCCTGGTATGGTACAGGACGCCAGTGAGGATACTGCCTCGGCCAGAGTTCCCCTTCTCAGGATTCAAAGCTTCCAATCTTCTGATGCAGGAAGAAGTATCCCCCATGTGCCCTCTGAAGCTGAGTGCAAATTTAGTGATGTGGCCAATCTGTTCACTCGAGTGATGACCTTCCAGGTCATGGATATAGTCGATTCCGAGCTGGAGAAACGTCAAAAGTCATCTTCTTCCCGGTTGTCTGTTAGATCCAGGATGCTGTCATCAGCTGGTAGAGACGTAGATGACACAGCTATGGAACGTTCCTCCACTCGACCCCCTCTGCTTCATACCAGCCCTGATCACTATGGCGGTCGGTTCTCTGGATTCATCAAGAGGTTTCTTTCGGAATTGAGGGTGTCTGATTCTGCTCAGTCTGATGCAGTGGATGACGTCAGAGCCACCACATCCTCTACGAGGAGCCAAAACGCCAAATCTGCCACTGCAGGCCATGAGCCAGACATGGCACTGAACTACGTATCCCAGAAACTTGGGGACCCACTAGATCTGTTCACCAGGGTTATGGTTCACCAGGTCATGGATATCCTCCACGTGGAACTGACCAGGCACCAAACCGAAGTTGGCCCCATTGTGCAGCAGCAGATGAGTGCAGGACGTCCATCGACCGGGACCTCTGTGCCAGACAGCAGTGACTATGGCTGTTTTGTCACAGTTCTGATGCTCAGACTGCTGGCCAAAATCCTGGATCAACAAACTGCCTCTGCCGATATGACGGATTACTCCCGAGAGTTGATTCAGAAAGTCCTCTCTGAGTTCAGCAGTGCCTCAGGAACGCCGAACTTCCTGACATATGAAAGCAACACCAAGATCCAGACTTTCTACAGAAGCATGGACAAGTTCCTTCTGAAGGAGTTTGGACCTGAGGCCATCCTGCAGAGAGCTGTGGAGACACAGGATGTCTCCTTTGATAACATCTTGCTCACGGCATTGAGGAAAGAGCTGCTGCCTCATTGTGACACAGAGGCAACTTCTGCCCCATCAACTCCGCCTGCTTCACCCTCTGAGCCACTTGCACCTGTGCCTAGAGCAGCATCTGGGCAAACCACCAGGAAGAGGCCCAAACTGAGGTTCAGTATGAAGGTGCAGTGATATGGCTTTGTGATCCTTTACCTTTCCCACGTGTCCTGTTTTGAGCACAATAACAATATAGTGGTTATTCACATGTGGAAGTATACAGGTAGCACAGCTCATGTGTTTCCCCATTCCTCGTTCAGATGCCAAAAAGACGCAGCAAGAAGGTGGCTCCCACTCGTGCCTTTTCTGACTCAAGTAAGTTTTAATACTATTATTGGTGGTGTTGTTGATGATGGTGTTTCTGTAGCTGATGTTGTTCGGTGTGGTGCTCATTTTACTTCTCTTCAGCAGCTGGGCATGTGGAGAGTCCAGCCTCTCGTACACCATCTAATGAAGCTACTCCTGTTGTGTCTGCATCGGGCCAGAAGACTCGTAAACACTCCTTTTTCATCAGGATGTTCGCTTGCTGCATTCAAGGCACATCTGAACCTTGAACATTTACTCTCTCTCTTGCTCTCTCTCTTTCTCTCTCTCTCTCTCTCTCTCTCTTTCTCTCTCTCTCTCTCTCTCACACACACACACACACCTTTCCATGAATAAATTCATATTTCCCTAAATAAATTCCACTGTTTCTTTGCTCACTTTAAAAATTAAGTAATATTGAGGTAATAACATGTTCAGTTTCATACAGTGCTGTCCTGACAGCCTGGCGTAGCAGAACAGAATTGAATTCTGGCAACATGCCATTCAGATTTGTATTTTAAACTCATTGAATGCCAAGCTGTTTTCGGGAGCTTTGTCCTAGAGTGCCAGCAATCTAGACCATTGTTGATGATTTTTGTACAGCCACAGCATATTCTGTGTTATAGCTATGAACACGTAGAATAGCTCGATTAAAAGGTGAGACTTTAAGCTCTCGGTGGGTGCAAACCGCGTATTTCTACACGCCTCTGTTCATGAGAAATCCCAAGCTAAACAGTGGCTAGTGTTCATCAAAATCGCTGTTTTTTTCTAGAAATGGAGATATAACGTCTTTCATGAAATATGAAGTGTTGCCTGTTACTTACTTCTGTAAACATTACGGGAAGTGATCAGCGAGACCTGGCGAGACTGCCACCTAGTGATAGACCCACGAAAATGGCCTGGTTTTGACCTGACGTGCATGTGTCACTGATTCGACCCAAAGCGGCAACCGAGTTATGATAAAATGTTCAGATAAAATGTCCAGATCTGAGCGTTTTCATGAGTTTCACGATCGTCATATATTTCATTTCCATTCATCACAGTGTTCCCAAAATCACATATAAGGTGTATTAGAGTGTCTAGTTTTGTAATTAAAAACAAAAGCTAAAAACGTAATATTACGTTTTTGGCACTCAACGCATGGGAAGGAAAAACATAATATTACGTTTTTGGCACTCAATGAGTTAAGAGTTGAGTTTAAACCCAGCCTGGCTGGAGCCCAGTCCAGTTTGTGTCGCGTATAAACTATTTTATAGGGGGCACGTAACTGCGTTCCGTTTGTGACGCATAAAAACAAAAACAAACGTTGAATAATTGAGTATTTTCACAGGCTGAATTTAAATTTACAGGGGAAAACATGAATAAATACAATGAAATAATGAACTTGTACTTTTACCTTCAAGAGAGGACCCATCATGAGTGTGAAGGGGGGGAGTGTGGGATGCCAGATACCACTGTTAAGCCTTTTGGAGGTGTTGTGGGACTAATTCAATAAAACGCCTAAGGAAGGTGCCTGCTTGATCACTCCAGTGAAATGCTCTTGAAGGCTATTCTGTTATAACCTGACTCTCGCCAGATGAATTTCGTTTCGCCTAGCTCCACTCATCCATCTGGGACCAATCCATTGGAGTGTTGCCTCAGAAGGCTGGGCCTAATAAAAAAATGCTTGTGCTTGCATATGATTGAATAACACACTTGTCCATCATCTATTGACGTGCTACTTCAACCACTCACATCAAAGCCAACCCGTGACGCTGATAACAGTCGCTTCTACGCTATGTCACATCTATGAAACTCCCGCCCTGCGTCCTGATTGGCTGTACCATAAAATCGGGTGCAGAAATCACTCTCAATGGAAGAGGTCCCAGATGGATGTGAGTGAAGCTAGGCGGAGCTAAGCGGAACGAAATTCATCTGGCGAGAGTCAGGTTAATTCTGTTAGTGATGTTTTTGTTACTTATTTGTGATTTGTTAGTGATTTTGGTTTTGACTATTTGGAAATTGACTTGGTTATAGATTGGCAGCTGTGTGAAATCCCCTACCTATAGCACAAGGAATTTAACACCTCTTGAGTGTATTTGAAAATCACTGTTGAGGACATGTTGAAGTCATGTGTGATGTGTCCAAATTCTGAAATGCAGAACTAAGCCACAATTTCTGTTCACAATCAGACCTGGGAAGTGGGAACTTACAGGGAAACATCTCCTTGTGAGTCCTTTGACAATAGCTTGTGCCGCATTCTCCCCACGAGATGAACAAACCGTCCTTCTTTATACCCTCTCTGACAAAGGTAAACATACTTCTGTATGTGTGCAGAGACCCTCTCCATCGTAGCATAGCCATGTGATGGTTTTTGCCCAGTTAATGGCTTAAAAGAGTGATTTACTTTGAAGTAGCGAAGTTGCCCCCATAGGCTATGATTTATGCTGTAAATGCGTATTTTAGTCTCTCTCAAAACTGCAGATTGATGTAATGTTGGTCCTAAACAGATCAGTGAGTAAACAGAATCAAACATTAAAGGTGCAGTCAGCAATTGTACGTGTTTTTTTTTATCACATTCAGCAATCATCTCCCCACAAACACTGAGTAGACACTGTAACACTTCTCTGTAGGCAGCACAGGCTCCGAAAACTGGAAACAAAGACGTGTTTTTCTGGGAATACTGAAGGGGGGAGGCTCCTCTCTGGTGTGTTTTGTTTGGTCCTTCATTAAAATATAATGTATATAGTCTTTTGGATAAAAGCGTCTGTGCTAATAAATTTAAACATAAACAAACAATCAAACTTTGCTGACTATAAATTGAAATAAACAACCAGTTCCTGATTCCAGAGATCAGATAATATCAGACTGCTTGCTCTTTGCTCACTTTAATGAGGGCAGATTTATTTGTGAAGACTAAATAAGGGTGAATGATGAAGTAATTGAAATGCTTTCTTGCTCAGCTGAATGGTCACATCTGGCCCATCACTACTCCAGTTACATTGTGTGCGCATACACTCCCCTGGCTGTGAGGAATGAAGGGCCTTTCACACCAAGATCATTAACTACAGTATATGATAATTGTAACTGTTAGGATAAAAGTGTCCACACTGACAAATGATAAGGAAAGTCTCTCCTCAAGTTGATGAATATCTAAAGTTGATGGCTGTCAGTTTTTAATCATTCTCAGAATCGCTCTGAACAACATCCAACAATATTGTTCTATTGATATTGTTACCCTAATATAACAACTTAGAAGTAATTTTGATGGTAGGAGAATGGGGTGTCTTCCCATCCGTACACTATCCGTCTACAGAGAACCACCCCAGCACCCCCCCCTCCCCCCACGAGAATCACAAAGGAGTATTTCAAGGAGTATTTCTTCTCTCAGGGTGATAAAGAGTAATATTACCTTGTTGTCTGTCAACAGGTACTGTGTCCAGGGTGAAGGGTGCAACCAAATTACAACAGCTGTGTAGGACTGAGATCAGGAGAGAGGGAAGGGACATACAAAATGTGGTGTGAGGCCTCTGAGGCTAAAAACACGGCTCTATGAGCATTCAGACCAGACATTAGTTTTTATTTAACACACAATATCTATGTAACATGCAGATTCATTAAGGAGAATGTCTTAAATATTACTTTTAAAGGACAAAACAATAATAAAACAACTAGAACATTACTAAATATTTGACAAAGATTACAATGTTCAAGCAAATAAATTGCGTGACATTCTAAGATAAAGCAGTGAAGTTGAGCTCAGAAGTAAGTGAAACCCATTCACTGATTACATTATTAAAAAGGCTCTTCAGAATGCAACAGAATGTCCCATTGAATTGGATGGACAATCTTAACGTCCTAATAATTAACAGGACGCTCTTCTTATTCTTCTAATTTGCTAATCTTATATCATGTACACAAAAAGACCCTTGATATCGATATGGTTACTGTCCCATGTTATCGAAGACAGTGTTCTGTCGTATGGCACATCTCTGGCTTGTTGTTGGCACCAATGAATATAACAAAACAATCACGCAGTTGAAGGTCATCACGATATAGAAACTCAACTCTTTTGCCATCGCTCATGAGCAAAATCTGGACAGCGCCCGTATGTTTAGCTTAAAGGCTGGAAGCTATCAGGTGCTGGAAGCAGGCCATCATTCCTGGGGACATCTCCCCAGACTTCTCCATTTGGTGCATCACTCTCAGGACGTCGTTCAGGTAGACATTGCTAACTTTTACTCTTCGATCAGGCCGGATCTCAATGGCACTGGAGGGGTTGTCCGAAGTAACATAGGTGAGGTGCAGCTCTCCACATATGATCTTCAACTCCACATTACCAAGACCTCCTTTTTTAGAGGCCACTTTCTCATGTGCCTGCTTCATGCAACTCTTAAATTCATCCCTGCAGCAATGTCCAACAAAGTGTGACTCACAAATGTTTACAATTGTCAGCGGCGCCTGCACTCTGATTTTCTGAAGCAGTTTGAGATCATTATTGTCATTCCACACCACATAATGGAACATAGGAAAGCCCAAGCAAGGTGGAAATGCATTGATCTTGATAAGTGTTTGCTCTCCTTCCACCTGTAGTGCAGCATTTGTCTTTTTGGACATGGGCATGGCCTCTAGAGCTTTCATGGCAAAGTCCAGGTTCATTTTTAAGACTGAATCCAGAATGCCTAACTCAGTCTTAACTGATTGGAGGCATTCAACATAAAGAGACTCTACTTGGAAGGACCGCCTGTGGAAAAGAATGGTAGTCTCTTACATAAATATGTACAGGCTACTTAGAAGATGCACAATGTATGAAACATTTTCCCAACTTAGCAAACTAGAGAGCCAAAGCTATTTGAACTCATTTATTTTCCCTTTCGAATCAGGAAATATTAAAATGCAACTAACAACCTCAAGCTTCCGGGTGGCCACAATAGTGTCAATACAAGATTCCTAGTCTAACGTTGCAAATCATCTGTAGTCTGTGTAATCTGACTTTAAATTCTGTGATTTTGTGTTTACATGTGTCAGGGTGTTAGAGCATACTGTAGTCTTTCACAAATCTTTCTAAAAGTCTTCTGATGTTTGGTTATCATATAGGCTACTTGTCTTGTTTCTTGTTACACTTTCACACCATGTGGAAATTTAAATCAAATCCTATTTCAAAGTTACTAAAATGGAAAAATAAATAAATCGTGAACTTACTCTGAGTCTTTGGACATGATTGACGTAAACCTATCTTTGCAAAGAATTTCTATAGTCACATAAAACTGAGGCAGAGCTAACTACGACACAACTTCTTTTCAAAATCTTCCCCCATGCAGTGTTTCAAATTGAAAGTAGCTAAAGCATTCCGAAGCGTGAATACCAGGAAGGCAGCAGGTCTAGACGGCCTTCCTGGACGAGTATTCAAACCTGCGCAGATCAACTTCCTCCAGTGTTAACAGAGTTATTCAATTTTTCTTTAGCCCAGTCAACTGTACCAACATGTTTTAAAAGATCAACAATTGTTCCTGTTCCAAAGAATTCACATCCTGCCGGCCTGAATGACTACTGCCCTGTTGCACTGACATCTATAGCTGGGTATTTCCCAGAATTGGGGCCTATTTCTGTCCACAGGGTGTAATTCTATTAAAAACACATTAAATCTAATAATGTTTAGCATCACTAATTAGTATAAAGAAAAACAAGCCTAGACTTTTTTAATGGTTGCTCCTACTCATGATTTAGACACATTTTATTGGTTTTTTATGGTACAATATCAGTGTTTTGGTGTTGTCCGCAACCAGAGTTTTCACATATTGTGCCATATCTCAAACATTATTTATCAAAAATTAATTAAAAAAATCATGCATATGAATTAAATGTTATCTGAACTAATGAACTGCATGCACACATTATGCATATATATGCATTTCCTGCTTTATTTTGCTTAATGTATACCTGTCCCATGGTTTAGCCGTCATTACCAGCACACTCTACATAAAAGCACTTTGCTACTGTTTTTTCATCAAAAAAATATTTGGTAACCATGGTCACCTAATATCACAGTGGAATACATGGGTGTCAAGCAGAAATATTGATGCCTTGATGTCCAGAAACATAAGAAAATCTACTCTTTATCCCTCGTTTTGGGCATGTACACTTATTATGTGTCATTACCATACGCATTGTATTTCTGTATTTTTGAATATTCCTGAAATTTTAAAATTATTTTAATAGTTTAAATGATGTACATTACATGTAGAAAGCTAGCTACACTTGCATGGTGATAATTTTTGCTTCTCAGGGTAGTTTTTCGGTATAAATGTCATCACCAGCACAGTCATTACCAGCACATTATAGCTTGAAATGTAGTGGTAATGACGACTGTGTTGGTGATGACATTTTTGCAGATACATTTAAAGTACTCTTTTTAAAAGAAATAAGTTTTTTTTTTCACAAAGTCAGTTCAACTTGGGTTTCTAAATTATAAACATTTAATTGCAATAGATTACGATCAGTGATTTGTCATCACCGCAACAAATGTCATTACCAGAACTGCAATGTCATCACCATCACCATGCATATTTTTGCCAATAGATTATGTATAAATTACAATAAATTACATTAATTAGATATTTTTGACAATGTTGGACAGTCTAAATTGCCACTGGATGAAAACAGATATGATATATGGCATTTATTTCAAATAAATGAAATTCCAAGCCAGGGTCGAGTGAAAAAATCAAAAAATAAGATACTTCAACGACTATAATTCATGTTGTAAGTAAAATTCAACAATTCTAATAAGTTCAAGATAAAATAGACTTCATGTGAAACCATAATTGATTATTGATTGATCATTGATTGACCATTTCATCTTTAAAATGTACATATTAGATGATGTGATGGTAATGACATTTACCTGAAAAATGACAAAAAATCATAGATTCCCTTATATTGTGGTCTCAACCAAGCTCACAAGGTTACTACTATCAAAATGACTGATAACTTGATGCATACTAATTAGTAAAATTTAGAATTTTATTTTTCAAAATTTCAGTTACCCAAATAGGCCCGAAATCTGAGAAATGCCCAGCTATGAAGTGCTTTGAGAGGTTAGTCAAAAGCTATCTGCTCCTCATTGCCCCAAAATCTAGATCCCCTGCAGTTTACCTATCGGTCTAATAGATTTAATCTTTTATACAGCACACTGCATTAGCGAAATTATGTGCGAATGCTGCTTATAGATTTCAGCTCGGCATTTACAACCAAACCTGTTACACTCATTACTAAGACCCCGTTCATACTTAATGCTGAATTCAGATTTTTTGCTCAGACCGAATGTTCCAGATGTGAACTTTTCCAGATGTGAACTGTTTGCGGTTTCGAACTGACCCGCATGTGCAAAAGAACAATGACATGACATCAGCTAACTCCCGCCGGCGCATAATTGTGACAAATGTCGATGTAGATTGACATAAAAGTCACATCAAATCCGTCTGGGTTGTTCACACTGCGGCCGCATAGAAAAATGTCAGACCTGGGTCTGATCCAGGACCACATGGAAGTGGTCTAAATCTGATTAGAAATAAATCAGATAATCAGAGATTAGAGATCAGAGAAAAAATAAATAAATCATGAACTTACTCTGAGTCTTTGGACATGCTGATTGACGTAAGCCTATCTTTGCAAAGAATTTCTATAATCACAATATAAAATGAAGGCAGAGCTAACAACTTCTTTTCAAAATCTGCTTCCTCTTAAAAACATTCACTTTCGTTTCCCGGTTAAGTTTCATTTTTCATCTGACCCATCAAAAGAGACGTCGGATGGTTATTTAAAGCAGTGTTTTTCAACCACTGTGCCGGGGCACACTAGTGTGCCATGAGAGATCATCAGGTGTGCCGCAGAAAATTACCCAAATGTCACTCACTGGTCCAGAAAAGCAACTGTTGCATCAAAGAATTTATAACCACATGCTCTCATTGATTGTATGATTGCACTATTTGTGGTATGCAGGCATTGTACAACGGGGCCCCCATATCCCAGAATCATCACATATCCAGTTCATAACAACAATTAAATTAGATATAGTCACCTACAAATGAAGCAGAGGGCACTTGTTTTATTGAGCAGGTCTTGCATAGAAGCCATAATAAGGCCATATCTGTGTATTATTTGAAATTTCAGGCTATGGTATGTTTATTTTTTCTTCACACAGGATGTTAGTGTGCCGTGGGACATTTTAAGTGTCAAAAGTGTGCCGTGGCACAAAAAAGGTTGAAAAACACTGATTTAAAGGTACAGTGCATAGATTTTGCTGTTAAAGTAATGCACCATAAACATGAACATAAACATTTTAATCATTTGTGCCATTGAAAAGACTGGCGTCGCTCCTGCCAGTACTGGTTTATGACGTCATCCGCTACATCTCTATATTAATATTTTATGTATTTTTATTTTTCCCTTCCTCCTTTATAATGTTATGTAGGTTATCATATTATTATTTGTTTTATTTTATTTACCACAATTATTATACTATATCTCTATTTCATTGTTATTGTAATCTAAAGAGGAATGAATGAATCACCCGTTTGCCACTATAGAGGTGTAGCGGCTGACGTCATAAACCAGTAGCCTACTGGCAGGAAAGTTCAGAGCAGCGCCAGTATTTTAACTCGAGTTTAAACGGCTAACCCGTAGGGAAAAATATATTGTCAAGACATTAGGTAATTATGCAAATAGGCTACTGTACCCTGGAATACAAAAATAAACTTTGGAAAGACGTTTGTTTCCATAGAGAGCCTCAATGACCGAATCAGAGGATTTACCTGTTGTAACCTCAGTTCATTCATTGGACCTAGTTAAAAATGAAAAAGCAATGAAAAAGCAATGTAATCGCAGGTATCTTTGGCTGACGTTCAAAACTGCACAAAATGAAGTAATTTGAAGTGTAGGATCATTCTGAAACCCTCTGAATGCATGCCAATTTTCCTGGAATTCCGACCATACAATAAATGAATATATGTGTTCATAATAATGTGATAAAAATAACTGATTAAAAAAAATAACGCAGATTAATCGATTCCGTATGACCTTTGACCCCGAGCCATTGTAGTCAGTAACCATTAGACTGTAAAATGAAGGAGAGAGAAGAAAATGTGCTGACTAGGTCATTGATTGGAACATTTACTTTTAAACAACGGCCTGATGGTGTTGATAAAAATAAAGTGTTGATTAAAATAAAGTCCTCTGCAATGTCACCGGAGTTAATCAACTCTAAAGTCGCACATCAATGCAAAGAAATAGTGTTGACATTGAGGGAAGTGTTCATTTATTTTCATTGTGTCCCCTAGGTTATATCTGTGGCCTGAAATACCTTGTATGTGAAAAACAACTTCTTCCCAAAGCACTTTTGAATTTATTTCCTCAGCATATTAGGTCATATCATAGATTATTATGGCCATTATTAAAATAATAATAAAAGAGTTTTTGAACTTTAATGTCACTAATGCTGATTATTCAATGATTTATTTGAATTTAAAAATGTAAAATACTTTCACAGCAAAAATTATATATGTGATTAATTTAGATTAATTAATCACAGAGTATGTAATTAATTAGATTAATTTTTTTAATCGATTGACAGCCCTAATATGTGTACATTTCGTGACTGTACACTACGCGCGCGCGCACACACACACACACACACACACACACACACACACACACACACACACACACACACACACACACACACCCAGTCATAAACACACACAAACACACACATAAAGATACATGCAGGTGCACACACACACATACAGGTACACACACACTCACACACACACACACACACACACACACACACATAAACACACACACAGACTCACACGCGTACACACACAAACACAGACATGTACACCCACACACACATAAAAACACATGTGGGCAAGCAGGCACACGCAACCCGCCGCCGCCACCACACAAACACACCATTACCCCAACACATACACTCACAAGCGAACACACACAGAGAAGCACACATACAGTAGCCTGACGAGCCAGACCCACATTAAAATGTAGGGTCTGGGCACTCACCATTCGCAGTGCTCAGTCCGAGGGGCGGGATAATCGGTTGTCTTTCAAATTCCCTCTGCACGCAATAGGACAGCGCTATGAGTCTCATGCGTTTCCCACCAGCGGAGCTAGTTGGCTAGTTCAAACTTTAGCCAACTTAATAAAAGCTTAACTCGTGTCACACTGTTCGCCAACAGCAACATCGATCTTATTTGTTTTCAAGTAGCAGGGAATTCAAGCCAAACCGTTGCAACTCTGCCATCAATCATTATGTTAAGCCCGCCTAATGACTCTATACACGATTTGATTGGCCTGATAGAAGTTTAATTTTTCGAGCTCACAAGCCAACGGAGAGTTGCTATACTAGTCGCTAGGGTGCGTCTAGATTTCTAGGCTACACATACAGTGCAACCGGAAAAGTATTCAGACCCTTTCAAGTTTTCCACATTTTGTTATGTTTTATACTCATCTTAAAATGGATTAAATAATTTTTTCTTCCTCATCAATCTACACACAATACTCCAACACTCCACAAAAAAGCAGGTGTTTGGAGTGTTTTGTGAATTTATAAAAACTAAAAGACTGAAATATTCCATTTAAAGTATTTAGAGTCAGACCCTTTGTTGTGACACTTGCAATTGAGTTCTGGTGCATCCTACTTCTATCAATGGTCCTTGAGATGCTTCTAGAACTTGATTGGAGTCTACCTGTGCCTAAATTAATTTACTGGATATTAGGAGGGGCACACATCTCTTTAAAGTCTCACAGTTGATGGTGTATGTCAGAGTGAAAACCATGCAACAAGGTGAGACTGAGTTTGGTCCCAAACGGATCAGTGAGTAAACAAAATCAAACATTAAAGGTGCAGTCAGCAATTGTACGAGTTTTTTTTTTTTTTTTATCACATTCAGCAATCATCTCCTCAGTAGCGATTCTAGAAGGTTTTTTTTTAACAAGGGTGGCCCTAGTGGGGCACTGATTAATTCAAGAGTGTGTTGAGGCTAAACATCCAGATAAACAGAAACAGACTTAAGATGTTACATTAGCACAAATACATTTGTAAAACCATCAACCAAACACCATACTCATAAACTGAAGGACAAAAAAGGAAAAAGACCATACTCCCACATCATTGAATAAAATGCAATGCAAATAAACAAACATATTAAAGCTATTTATCTAAGTTGTCTATCACTGGGTTATGCTGTGCTGAGTCCAAGACAAATTCCCCCATGGGGACATTAAAATATATTCTATTCTAATCTATTCCCCTTGTCCCATAGCCTAAATGGGAATTAGAGCATACGGTTATGTATAGTTAAAAGTTTATATAGGAATATAAATATTGATTTCACAATAAAAGGAGGAGGCACGAGAACTTAAATGACCTAAGTACTAACACAACATTGGAAAAAAGAGTTTAAGGAAGAGATATAAAATACTAAGTTCATGTAACGCTGTAGGCTACGATCTTGCGGGGATCCTTCTCACCCAGAGATGGCATGGCTGCTTTTGCGCAGGCGCGCTGGAACCTCTCCACGAGGATGAGAAACAAAAGAGTAAAGGGAAGTACGGAGAGAGTCGGGAACATGTTGGAGGGGGATAGATGGGATGATCGGAAAGTAAAGAAATGAATCATCCGGTTTCCTGAATAGCATCCACCAACAGATTATGGGATACCCAAACGTCAAAACTACTACTCCCTAATCTAAGAACATTATACACATTATGCCCCTATTCTAACATAAAAAAGCACAATAATACAAGTATTAACCCCTAAC
Source organism: Alosa pseudoharengus (assembly GCF_046254945.1). NCBI lineage: Eukaryota > Metazoa > Chordata > Actinopteri > Clupeiformes > Clupeidae > Alosa > Alosa pseudoharengus. The sequence goes on from NW_027468564.1 coordinate 53,994,428, forward strand.
CCTTAACCCCTAACACATAAGCCAACATGTCACATCAGAGTCCAACCTGTCAAACAGAGGAAAGGAAAAAAGGACAATCAAAACTTACCCCCTCTTTCCAGATTCCCCAAATTCCAGCAGAACTCTGTTGTAGATTCTTACACAATAATTCCACAAGGACTTGAATGTATATCCAAAGGAAAGAGTAGGTTTCCTTCATGCACACCGGGAGAGGAAAAATCCCCTGAAAGGACACCCAGACAAAGGAAAATGTCTTCCCCACTGGAAGTAGTTTTATTGAATGTTTTGTGTCCAATATATAAAAGGTATAAAAGTAAAAATTATAAGTTCAAAAATACAGATAAAATTTACAAAAAGAAAAGCACAGTAATCCGTAAAATGAATCCCCTCAACACACTTACTTGAGCCAAAGGAACATACAAGGCTGCTATCAAACCCCTTCAAACTGTATTTATGTGGCCACCAGGCTTGGAATTTCACCATTCCGGGGGCAAGGCCACTTGGCCTTCAGTTGGGCATATTTGGTGGGGGGCACAAAGGCCACATGTCAGGGCACCAAGGCCAAAGTTAACTATACAGTAGTAGGCTATAAAAATGATCAAAGTTGTATTTAGCCTATTCACTGCAGTAGACCTGCATCACTGTATGAAACATTACAAAAACATAAAACATGACATATTACATAGAACTGTAAATCATCTGATTATCTATTATTTACAGATATATAGGCTATATATAACATTTATTTTATATTTGGCCTGTTATGAAATCATGTATTGAACAATTTAAGCACAGCTCAGCTTTAAGAAACTCAAATAGCCTAGATGCATGCTTAGCATTCTGTGATCATTAAGGCTACTTTCACAAACTCTTAGTCAGCTGTCCTCTGATTTACCAATATCTAGGCGATATTTGTAACATTTATTTTGTGTTTGGCCCGTTATGAAATCATGTGGAACAATGTAAAAGCCCAAATTTGGAGACATCCATGCAGGGCATGAAATTGGCACCCGCCCACACGCCAAATGCGGGTAACTTTTGGGATTGGCGGGTGAAACTGTCAATGTACCTGCCACGTTGGCGGGTAGCCAATAAGACAACACAACACTGAGCAAGGAGATGCACTGTCCAGATTGCCGTTTGTAGGCTCGGAGAAAGCGAGATCGATCAAACCCATTTGCAGGGGTGGGTAGTAGCCTAACGCGTTACATTTTTTTTTCGAGGAACGGCAAACATCTTTCCTTTTTCAAAACGGTAGCCTACTTCTACTCTTACTCAAGTACATTTTTGAGCCAATAATCTACTCTTTTACTCCGCTACATTTCAATTGCCTTACATTACGAGTACAAGTTTATTATTGGAGAAAGTATCTCGAAGAGGGAAAAGCGCACCTCTCCCAGGAGAAAAGAAACAGGGCTTCAGAATGCGTTAGCCCACGATTATAAAAGTAATGCCTGGCCTAGCTAACAGCTCAGTTAACACAATGACGTACAGTTGCTGCATCTTCTGGCGAGGCTGCCAGAGTAGCAACGAGACTAGAGGTAGGCTATGACATGACACGGAAACGTTCACGTATATTAATTTCTGGCCAGCATCGTTAACAATCACATTGGACAAGGAAAGTAGGCCTACAACTTAATTTACAAGCAAATCAAATGCACTGGAAATCGAGCATACAAGTTAGAAAAAGCCTAGCATTCATTTATGTTGCAGGACATGACATGATCCGGTCGGCTGAGAAAACAGATAGCCTGCTCTGTCGCTCTGCCCGAGTGGATATGCCTAGGCTATTATAGCCTAAATATAGGTCTACCCATAATATAGCCATTGTTTTTAGGTTACATTGTCTGTATGGTGGAGTTATAACCAGACTTCTAGCAATGCAAAGCAGAAGAATCAGCTGCAATGTAATGGAAGACTGCTTTTCAATCCATAGCCACGTAATGCTTATTCTGGCTATGACAAAGTATATTAAATAAAATGTATTTGAATTGGGCTTTTAAAATATGTTTGACTATATGATTAGCCTACAGAGGAGGAGAAAAGCAAATAGGCATAAAGGATACTTTTGTATCCCTTTAAAGGTCCATCAAAAATATAAAAATGTAGGCCTACAAAAAAGTAACTTGTTAGACCTACTTGAGTAATTTATTAACAAAGTACTTTTTTACTTTTACTTGAGTACTGTAATGTGTATTCTGTACAAGTTCAAGAACCATTCTTATGCATTTTCTGAGTCGTTCACCTTTATTTTGGGCACAAAATAATTTTGGCTGGTAAAAAACCACTGTGGCAGGTGGATTTCAAAATTCACCTGCCACAGTGGCTGGTGGCCAAAAAAGTTAACTTCAGGCCCTGCATCCATGTATGTCGAACTTTACTGCAAATTCAAAACTGGATTACTCTGGAAAGGCTAACTGTACAGGGGACTGCTTTACACCTTTGTGTTCGTTAAGGTCTCCTGTTTATTCTGATATATGGTTTGTCATGTGTTAAAAAAAGGGTTCGTAAAGTATTCCACCAAGATGAATGGGTAGGGAGATCATGGGACGCAAAACCTTCAGTAGAATGTATGATTAAATTGAATTATATTATTTACTTTTCTCGCGAACCGTTCAACACAGCAATTATCGGCTAACATCGTTTAAAAGCTGAGAAAAAGCTCTTTCGTGTGATACTTGTGATGTCTGTGTGATGAATAGGCTACTTCGCAAGTAGTTCAACTGAAAAAGGGTGAATTTGGACGCACTTTCTTTCTTGCGCTGTCACTTTCTCCACTGCGTAAAAGACTAAATTAATTTGCGCTGTGAATGCTAAGATTATTTTGACAGTCCACAGGCTAAATAAAAATCGCTATTAGTAGGACGCAAAGCAGAATATTGAAAGAAGGGGGCACCAAGGCCACCGTGGCCTGTAAACCTCTGATTTTCAAAGGGGCCTCACGGCCAATGCAAGGGGCTACGACGGCCATGGCCGTCGTGGCCGCCGTGAAATTCCTACCCTGGTGGCCACCCATACTTATATATGGTTTGGTTCCCCATTCCCACTCCTGATTGGTAGCTTTTGTTATTTTATTTTAATTTTATTTTTGCTCAACTTTCTGACAGTCAGGTGGTTGACCGTGTTCCGACCTCCCACCCGACAGGATGTACATGTCTGGTTCTGCCCCACCTGTTTTTCTGGGTTTTTCTGAGTTTTCTGGGGTTTTCTGGGTACTGCACCCCCGATACATTGTCTGTCTAAGCACCTTACATTAACGCTCAGCTCTGCACCTGTTCCTTACCCAGTCACCTGCATGTATACCTGCATGACTTTAAGTGCCATATTCATACATGGTTACATAACATATCTGAACATTTTAACTTTACCTACCAACAAGTGATTATATTGCATACCAAAATTACATGTCAAAAGTTGATATGTTGCATACAAAAGTAATATGTCAAAAGTTGATTATGTTGCATACAAAAGTTATATGTCATACAAAAGTTATATGTCATACAAAAGTTTTATGTCAAAAGTTGATTATGTTGCATGCAAAAGTTATATAACATACAGATGTCATACAAAAGTTATATGTCAAAAGTTGATTATGTTGCATACAAAAGTTTGCCTTATGCCTGAGGTGTGCAGCAAAGCATAGCAGCAGCAGTATGTTTAGCAAGCACATCTTTCATTCAAAACTCATAATCATATTCTCAATGATTTCCCTCACCATTCCCTTGTGTCTTATTAGTCTCTTCACGGTTCAGGTTACATCTCATATGTTACATCTTCAAAGTGAAGTAAACACGAAGAAGTCGAAGCCCTGAAGTACGGGAAAAGTTGCCTTTTAAAGAAAGAAAAGTCCTCCTCTAACAAATCCCATACCATAAGTCACAGACATCTCTATAAAAAGGGTGCCTCCACCACAGTGTTCAGAATCAAGTCCAGTCATGTTACAGTGTTATCCAATGGAGTCAAGACAAGTCCAAGACATGTTACTGAGTGCTGGTTACAATGGAAAGAATATAAAATATAAAAAGAAACAAAAACTAGATATAATTGCATACATCTTGAATTCAATCTACAAACAGGATACATCTAGCCTGGCTAACGTCAGACCACATCTCATTGAATAAAATTGCGCGCGTAACGCAGCATGGGAAAACCCAGGCTAGGATACATCATGAATTCCGGTCTAATTCTTATAAAGGTGGTTAGCCTACTATTTCTCATTTACTGTAAGTATGTTTGCATTACAGTTCATAAATGGCATTGGCATAGGTTACACTAGTATATGCCTCAATATAAAATCCACACAGTACAGTAAAATACAGTACAGCATAGCATTATGATAGGCACTTTGCACAGAACTGTAGACTTTTACAGCACACATGGTCCGAAAGGGCCATATTCTTGCGTCTCACACGACAGACAGTATTATCAATAAACGCTTTTTTCAAAAGTACAGTTAACACTTAAATTACCTATTTGTTTTATTAATGTGTTGTCTTTTTGTGTACAGGATATAAGATTAATGTTCAAGCAAATAAATAGTGTACAGTAACATTGATAAGATAAAGCAGTGAAGTTGAGCTCAGAGGTAAGTCAAACCCATTCATTAATTACATTATTAATTACATTATTAAAAAGGCTCCTCAGAATGCAACAGAATGTCCCATTGAATTGGATGGACAATCAATGTGCATTCCGCCTACACTAGGCCTAATTCAGAATACTTGTGGATTAACAGGACGCTCTTCTTATTCTTCTAATTTACTAATCTTGTATCATGTACACAAAAACACCCTTGATATCGATATGGTTACTGTCCCATGTTATTGAAGACAGTGTTCTGTCGTACGGCGCATCCCTGGCTTGTTGTTGGCACCAATGAATATAACAAAACAATCACGCAGTTGAAGGTCATCACGATATAGAAACTCAACTCTTTTGCCATCGCTCATGAGCAAAATCTGGACAGCCTACATGGATGAAGGCACATCACCTCCACCTCCAGCGCCTGGTCTACAACCAACCCAAAAGGGCACATGTTACCCCGCTGCTCATCCAGCTACACTGGCTACCTATGACGGCCTGCATCAAATTCAAGGCTCTAACGCTTGCCTACAAAGTAGTCTCTGGTTCTGCTCCCACCTACTTGAATGCCCTCATACAGACATACGCTACCTCCAGACCGCTGAGCTCCTCAGGCGAACGACGTCTAGCTCTACCACCGGTACGCTCAGGTAAATCCAAACCTTTCTCATCTGTTGTTCCTCGTTGGTGGAACACACTGCCAGTTCCTACAAGGGCAGGGACATCCCTCTCCATTTTCAAAAAACTCCTGAAGACCCAGCTCTTTAGAGAACATCTCCTGTCATAGCACTACTTACAACAAGTCTTGCTGATCCTAGCACTTGTCTTGAACTGACACTCAACTGTTTAAAAACAGCACTCACTGATGCATTTATTCTTACTGTACTCTACCGTTTTTAAAATGTCCTAAAATTGTTAAAAAAAGAATTGCTTTAAAACTTAAACTGTTTACCATGTTGTTAGTTGCTTTGGTTACAAATGTGTCAGCCAAATGTAATATAATGTAATGTAATGTAATATGTGTACATTTCATGACTACTACGCACACACACACACACAGTCATAAACACACACAAACACACATAAAGATACATGCACACACATGCAGGCGCACACACACAGGTACACACACATAAACACACACGCAAAAACACACACACACACACACACAGTAGACATGCACGCATAATACGCATGCACGGCCAAACTCACACGCACACACACACAAACATAAGCATGTACACCCACACACACATAAAAACAGACATGTGGGCAAGCAGGCACAAGCACACACACAAACACACTCCATTACCCCCCCACACACACACACACGCCGCACAAACACACCATTACCCCCACACACACACTCACAAGCGAACACACACAGAGAAGCACACATACACATAAGCAAACGCACACATGCGCACACTCATTTACATACACAAAAGTTGCAAGAGTAGGGGATGGAGTAGGAGATGGAGACAAATTGACAAGCGTGATTTATTTTTGCATAGAGAATGTGCAGGATTGAGTAGTGGTCATATATATGATCTATTATTATTTACAATGTATATGTGTATATGTATATTCAGTGTTCAAATCAGTCCAGTTTATACAGGTTTTGAAATTTGTAATCCTCTAGTGTTCCAAAATAATTGAAATGTTATTTAATAAAATGTTCTCTAGCTACAGAACTCCACAGAGCACCTTTAATACATCTGAGGAATGAAGCATATTGAAGTAGAAAATAATCAGAATAATAAAACTCCAGCTAATGAGGTTGTTATCCTCTCCCAGTATTCTCTCTGTTGCCTTGGGGTCAGCGGGTTGAAGCTTTTCCTACCAGTCTATTCATGGCAATATGTCGGCGTACTGGACTATGTCCTGTTGTGCACAAACCCGGCATGAGTCTAGGAGGACTGTAGGCCACCCATTGCTCTTTAGATTCTGTTGAAAGCAATGAAGACAGCGTGATAGCAGTATTTATAATTGAGGTGATCGTGTGTTCTCTTGCTCATAATTGGAGTGGCCTTGCATGGCCTTGACAAGCAGTAGGCCAGCAACTCTTGCATTTGCATGTATTTTCATGAAAAGTGGCTCTTTATCTGATTCAACAGCTCATTTTGAATGGAGAGCACATGAGAGAAGGGAACACTCACCACGAGATGCCTTTCCCAGCCTCAGTGTGCCTCCGCCTTGGCTAACAAGAACACAGGCCCGACTCAATAGTCTCCCAGAAAAGTGACGATAACACGCTAATTACAGATGGAGATTAATTGAGGTGATGTGTTTGCTGCTCTGACAATGGCTGCACCCACTGACTGGGGAGATAGTGGGGTCTGCTTGCTTGTTTCTCCGTGTACTTGAGCATATACATTACCTCACACAGACCATATCAGAGGAGTCCATTCATATTGATGGATGGGAGTCAATAATGACTGCAGAGGAAGAGAGTGAGGATGGTTAATTACAAGAGATTCATGAAGAGAAGGTTAAGATCACTAAGCCGAAAGATTTCCATTAATTTTCATCTTTAATCAGCCATTATGTGGTTAATCAATATGCCTTCACTCAGCTTGGCAAATATGCCTAGGAAATGTATTGTTTAGCGTTTTTGGTTTTGATTTTATGCTGATTAAAATGTCCAATACAGCACAGATTATACTCTTCGCATTGGGGCTATAATACTATCGGCTCTGTTTGTACAAAGCACTTCTTAAGATGGTAATTGTGGAGACAGTAACGCTGCCTTTTTACATTTAAAGTGTAGAGTTTCTGCACACTGATGAAGCCTCTGCACCTTTCCCTCTGAAGCAACTCCAGCTGTCTGGTTTGATCCTTTTAATATACTGCTTAAGAAGAAAATGTGATTGATATGCCAGTATGTGTGTCTGTATGATGTGTAAATTTCAGCACACTGCAACCCTGTGAAGGTCTCCGTCTCCCTCTACTGGTAGGTTTTAAGTAGTAACCATACAGTCTATTGCATGAAAATATCACAAAATATACAAGTACATAAACACACACACTGAATCATAGAGTACAATGAGCCCCCTATCAAACCGCTCTGCATGAAATTATTCACTTTACGTCCATGATTTACTCGTGTTGTCAGTAGTTGTTCAAAGTTAATTTGTTCTAATGCATTGTAATGCATGTAGAAAAGCAAGAGGGCAAACACATTTTAATCTCATAATTCAAGTTTAATAGTTTTAAACAAAATGTAAAGGCGCTATTTTGTATATTAATTTAAACATTTTTTGACATACACAATAATTTCTCAAAAGATATGCAGTACATGGAGTAAGACAAGCACACAAAAGACAACGAGAGGTGGTTTAGAGTTCAGGAAATGACAAGACAAGAACACTTTTAGCCCTCTTAGTCAGATGACATTTACACTGGTGAGAAGTCAAGGTTACAGAAACGAGAGGCGAACTTTCATACGGTCCACACACAAACACGTAGCGACTCCTGTCGGCAGGCTGCTGCATGACTGAGAATGCTGAGGGGCGGTAAGAAGCAGTCAGTCAGTCACACGAAAAACCTCACAAATCCAGCGCAACCTTTCAAACAGGAATCCTTGCTGACCTGATGATGGGAAATTCCCTTGGATTAAACAGGGTCATCAGTCTCGGAAAAAAAGCCCAAACTGTAACTTGCATTCCCTTAAACACACACACACACACACACACACACACACACACACACACACACACACACAATAAGGACTCCATGGGGGAAAAAACGACAAGGCTTTATAAAGTTAGGGAGGTTTAGGATGGGGGAGAATGACAATTTAAAAACAGGTCGGCATTGGGAGCCAATATGTCACCGCACAATCCCAGCTGATACAAACACAACCCTCTTTCTTCTCTTGAGTAAAGCATTTCTTGGTTAATGCAGTAGCACATCGAGACTATGTTCACCTTCTCGCCCAAAAGTCTAAACAAACAAACAAACACACACACACACACACACACACACACACACAGAGTGAAAAATGAATGTACATGTAACAAAAGACTGAATGATTCAAAAACAAAGACTGTGAATGAGGGTCAAATTCGCACTACTTTTACTAATGTAACAGAAGACCAATGACGTGTCTTTATTGTTTATGGCGATCACGCATTTTGTCTGAATTATTGTGCTGATATCCAACCTCGACTGAAAACTAAAGCCAAAAGCCAGTGGTAAATTTGACACCTCATCTCACACATGCACACAAAACCACCACCACGCAGCTGCTTCGATAACTGCATGGTATCCGTTGTCGGTCAAACTAGTTCGACCGCTGCCTTAAAGATTCAGGGTGTTTGATCTGGCCACTCTGTCCTACCTGAAGACCGTCGTTACACGAGAGAGATTCTGAAAGCTAGTCGCTACTGAGGTTGTTTGGAAGGCTAAAGCCTACTAAAAGTGTATAATCTCAAGCACAACAGTAAAATGGCAGCTTGGAAAGGAGATCAAGGAAGATATGGTTCTCTTCAGCACGTCTTGCTTTTAGTGAGATATATATGCGCTCAAGATGATAATGGCAATAATACAACGTAAGGAACTTTCTTTCATCCTTTTCTTGCATTACCTGTACAACAGGCCCATTTCATACGGCAAAATCAGGTATCATAATCTGTAATCACATCAAAGTCCAGTCCCATCTGGCCTGTAACATGGTTGGGGAAACATTCAAGGACTTTATTGCAATAACCAATGCCTGTGAAATATGCACAGAATGATGTGCAGAATCACATAATGCTGAAGAATGTATGCCCCTGGAAAACTCTAACTGTTTATACACTAGAGAAAGGTGATGGTTTAAGGAAATCCCTTTAAACACAACAACAGTAATGTGAGTTATGTCAACTCCTTGAAAAAAAAAAAAACATTGTACTTTGGGGAACATCCCCGGAACACCAGCATTACATTGCAAAAAGTAACTGATCTCCATTTTCAAGCATCCTCTTCCAAATAGGTTAACATCAGTAAAGTTGTCTTTGTAACAATATCAAAGTTGACCTCTATTTTGGTTGAAATGACCACTTCACAAATATGGCAACTCTGAAATTCATTCACTACAAAACCCACCCCAGGTCATCTGAACACCCAAAACCATCCCAAACGAGGAAAAAAGTTTGACCTATTAAACCGTTATTAAATCACACAACCCTCCAATGGTCAGGTTCTGTACAGACAGTTCTGCTCACCCACTTGATCAGTAGCCCATCTGAGGAGTCATTGTTCAAGACTCCACTCCATGAATATAAAACTACTGACCAACAGGGGAGCATCGCAAACTGGCCTGTTGCTTGATCGACTTGTCTTGTGAACGGTGAGGCGCTGACGTCGGCCTGCTCAGTCTCTCAAGTCCTGACTAGAGCTGGGGGTGGGGGCGGGGGGGTCGTGTTCCATAGCACCCAGAATACACCAGCTGCCTCCTTTTGCACACGTCACGTTCAACATGATAAATAGAAGTTTGACAGCAGAAATTCAGCTGGGATTATTGCCTCTAGCCCAAGTCTCTCCACAGCTCACACTTGACCTAATAATGAAAACAAAATGAAAACCCTCACCAGAGAGGCATCACACTCGCCCTGGTGATATGGCATCACACTAGTCCTGGTGATATGGCATATTCTGTGTAACTCTGTGGTGGTGTGGAGAGGGTGTGTATAATACATACACGTATACATCAGTGTGTGTATGTGCAAGGATATGTCCACATGTACACAACACACTGTAAAAGTGTGTGTGTCTGTGTTGGAGTTTGGTGTTGTGTGTGTAACAGCGGATCCAGTTCAGTGTCCCCAAACCCTTTGGTTTTGGGAGGTGTATTGCTCGGTCCAACATGGGGTCCAGGATGCACTGAGTGTCCAGTGAGATATGGCCCATACGGTCCTCTTGCCGTCCTCCAGCCTGAAGCACAAGGAGGGGAAACCTGCTTGTGTGCGGACCTGCTGCCACGGCTGATCACCACGGCTAGGCAGGTCGTAGCCCTTTAGACATGGAAGAGGTGTGCGTGCAAGTGGGGGTTTTGTTTATTTGTGTTTGTATGTTTTTGTTGTTATTTTTTTTTTTTCCACCCCGTCCAAGACCAATGTATGTTGTGTCTGTTCCCTTAATGCAGTAGTTCAGTCGAGCTTCAGGTCCACACAGGGGAGATGGTTAGTGAGCATCATGGACGTGGGGTGGAGTAAAGGATTGGGGAAGGGGGTCAGAAATGTGGGGTGTAGATAGGGAGCACAAGGGATTGTGGGCCAGTGTTGTCCCCTGCCCCTCCCACCCAATCCCTACCGTCTCTCTAATTGGCCAGCTCTACCTTGAGATCATGGAGCTGGACTGTGATTGGCTGGAGGTGGTGGTGTTGGCGCTGAGCTGGGAAAAGCCGCTGTGGCTGGACTCCAAACTGGTCATTGAGCCCCTGGGGAAAGAAAGAGGGGGTATAACTTCTAGTAACCTCTTTGGTTTAATTAAATACTGTAAAAAAATATCACAATCATCATCCATTAGCCATCAGGTGATTTGCAAAATGCAGAATTTTGGTTTCCTGGAGGGTTTGAGAACTCCTGTGTGATCTGGTGAAGGTGTCCCATGCCCATTCCAGAGCCCATAGCAAAGCATGCAACCTTAAGTTAGTGATAACACGTTTCATTCTGTGTCAAATCAGACAGAATGCAGGAAAATGGTTGCTGCGCGGTCACCATTTATGAAACGGATAAGGTCTGAACAAAATCTGAGACGGTGCAGCAACGACCTTATCTGATATGACACGGAACGATCCACACAGCTCTATCATCTGGTACTCACGGCACTGAGGAGCTAGGGGGTTTAACACCCTCCTATTCCTGGTAGTTACATGAAGATGTTTTGGGTCTACAAGTTAACATTTTGAGTATTCTTTATTCTTTTGGCTTAAAAATGAATTCACTTGGATCTTGGAAAGAGAAATGACAGTGAGGATTTGGTTCAAGAATTTATAGACTTCATAGAATCGTTGCCTGCAGCTAAAACATTAAAAAAAAGTGCATAACACAAGAAGTTCCATAAAAATGGTGTTAAAAAGTGCACCGTGCAAGAGGGTGCTGAGATCACATGTGGCCAAGATGGAGATTGCAGCCATCTTGGAAGATGGAAGATTTGCGAAAGCATGAGTTTGAACACAACAGCAACCAGTTTACAAACTTAACAGATCCAGGACCAGCAAAAGGCCATTACCGATACAGGAAAATGTTAAATAAGCTGCAGCCTTCTGCCTGAGCACATCTACAGTAAGGGCAATAGCATGCCACAGCCAAGCACTGCACTTGTAAAAAGCAGCTCATTAAGTGGTCGCTCAAGCAAGAGGGGTCACAGAGGTTAGTAGCCAGTGCTGATGACTTGCTATGTAATTCAATAGACCTTATAAGCTCATTAGCATGTGGAAAGCAAACAGCATTGAATCAAAGCAAGCTTTCCATACGGACATAAAATATGGTCCTCAGATTGCACATGACTCCTCCAAAAAGAAGTGAGGACCTTACTGTATGGCCAGCATGGGAAGGGTTAAGAGCAAGTCACGAGCAGCGAGCAGCGAGCATCCACACTCATTCTTAGCCAGGCTAGGCGCGGTTAGCAAAGCGCTGCTGCGGCTAAGCAAAATTCAAACACGAGTCCACTTACAAACTCTGCACATCACAGCAAGCCGTTCTTTACAGAGGGAAGACACAGAAGAGAAAGAGGGGGGGAAAGAGGAGGAGGAGGAGGAGGAGGAGGGGAAAAAAGGGGGAGGAGAAAACAACAGAAAGGAGAGGAGGTAAAGCGGAGGGCGCGTAGCCTTGCTTTAGCTTCAGTGGGACTAAAAGAGATTAGCCACGAGGAACAAAAAAGAAACAAAAAAAAAGAAACATCTGGGTTTTCTTGTCTTAAGCAACCATGCCTTCACCACTACAAAAACTCTCATCTGAATCCCCCTATCTAGACAGCACTGTAACAACGCAAAGGAAGATCATACTAAACACCAGTGAAGCCTCACATTATCAGTGAGGTCTCACATTATCATGACAGTAATTGACAACAGGTATGATATTTAATCTTGGTATGTGTGGAGAGAGGGCTCTTACCTGAAATCCTCGGAGCCCAGCACCTCGGTGTAGTACATGACCTTGCACTTGTGCGAGGACACCTGCAGCGTGGCCAAGACGTCGTCCACGCGTGGCAGGTTGGTGGCGGCGCACGCCGGCATGCTGTGGAAGCGCCACTGCAGGATGTAGAATCCTGGCCACCGAGTCACGTGAGAGCCCTGGGGGGGGGGGGGGGCAGATGCACTTCATCTCAGATCTCAGTCCAATTTAAACACAAACGTATCGATTCACTTATCGGTTCACCTTCTTCAACCTGATTTTATATCCCCATAACTCCTGGACAGCAACAGCAAGGGAGACGGACAAACAAGGTTTTATCTAAATTACAGCTAACCTGCCATACAACCACACGTCCAACATTTACTACCACAATGTCTGACTCAGACAATACACTCTGTTGATAGTTATAGCTACTGAGTCTGCCACAAATGATTGGTTGGTAAGGGTTGTTGTGAGCACCATATGCTATTTTACAGGAAACTTCTGTGGAGTCTAAAGTAGTGGAACCTGGAGAGGGAACTTTAGGTTGGGTTGGGCTGATGTATAGCTTATCAAGTGCACTCATATTAGATGTATATATTTAGTGATACTCATGCATAGCTTATCAAGTGCACTCATATGAGATGTATATATTTTTACGTGATACTGATGTATAGCTTATCAAGTGCACTCATATGAGATGTATATATTTAGTGATACTGATGTATAGCTTATCAAGTGCACTCATATGAGATGTTTAAATTTACGTGATACTGATGTATAGCTTATCAAGTGCACTCATATGAGATGTATATATTTAGTGATACTCATGTAGCTGCACTAATAATAGGTCCATGTTAATTCACCATTCTAACCACCAGGGGGCAGTCAAATGGTGCTGATAACAGTGGTGCCTTTGTGTAGTGAATTCATTGGCTATGTTGGGCACAGGCTTAGAAAACAAAACACTGTGGCATACAACTTGGCTGAAAATGCATCACAGATATCATTATCTCACCCAACTTCATCTCGCTTCATCTCTTTCGTCTAAGAGCAGACAACTTCTTCCATCCCATCACACCCATCACACCAACCCACCCCCCACCCCCCACCGCCTGTGTGCTCTCCCACCCCTCTCACCTGGACGCTCTCGCCCTCCTTGCAGGTGAGGGGCGACTCCACCATGCTGTAGTCCTGTCCCAGCATCCAGGACTTGTCGATGAGCTGCACGTTGTTGCCCCCGGGCGAGGTGATGCCGTGGCCCGCCTGCGGGTCCTTCCGGGGTTGCTGGGGCGCCCGCTTGGAGTGGTAGATGTTGAAGACCACGTCGCCTTTGCACACGTCAAAGTCCCAGGTGATGACCGAGGAGGCGTCGATGATCTCGACCACAACCTGTGTGTGGAGGTAATGATAATAATAATAATAATAATAAAGTTTTATTTATATAGTGCCTTTCTCAGACTCGAGGTCACTTTACAAAGTCAACACAAACAAAGCAGGACAACACAAAACCAAACACAGTCAAAAAAAAAAAAAAGGGGGGGGGGGGGGGGGCGGGGGTACTTTCATCATCAAGTTCAAATAAGATTTTTGGTCATTTTGGAGAAATGTTTTGATTAAAGCTTGTTATTAACTATGAGTTATTAACTATGATATACTAGGCAAGATAAATTATGTCTTTGTTTGTGCGCCTGGAAATTCTTTCCATTCCCTACACATCACTAGGGAAACAGGAGACCAAAACATTCTGTTTTGTTCCAACATGACACCTCTGAATACAATCTCTCACAAAACCTGCAAAAAACACAATACACTGAGAACAGGCTGTGCAAACTCCTCCGCAGCCCTGGCACATTCTAACACTGCCTCTGCTATCCACCAGGTGGCGCCCCCACTCTGCATCTCTGCAGCTGATTCTGCATTGAGAGACTCTCCGCATTGAGGGACTCTGGTAACTTTCCACTCATGAGCCTGGCTCCACTCTCTGCACCCCTCCGCATCCAGTCAGCCCGCTGCATACGGGGGGGGGGGGGGGCCACCCAGAGGACCAGGCTGGGGAAGGAGGGGGGTGCGCTCACCTCATGGGGGGCACCCTTGAAGACGCTGGCGCTCTGGTAGATGGTCTCGGTCCACAGGCGGATGTCATCGTTCTCCAGCTCCTCGGGAGTGCGGTACAGAGACTTGGGCACGACACCTCCCTCAGGCACCTCACACTGCAGACAGAGAGGAGAGAAAGAGAGAGAGAATGAAAGAGTGAGAGAGAAAATGAAAGAGTGAGAGAGAATGAGAGAGAGAGAGCAAAATGAAGATGACTGCACCTAACCCTGGGCTAGGGAAAGAGGAACGACTCTGCAACGGACAAAAACATGCTCAGTCACTAGTCTTCTGTTTGATACTAAAATGTTGAATCTTTAAGATTGCAGTGTTTTGGTTTGCAGCATTACTTCATGTTCACCATACATGCGTGCTGTGTTGTAACACCAAAGGCTCAGTATACACTCATACGTGCTCCTTTGAAAGATCACAAAAGCAGCTCTCCTCAATTACTTATGAGAACTCTCAAATGCAACACTGACAAGGGACATCAAACAATCATCATCTACTAAAAGAGCTAAAAGACAGCTCCTCTACCATAAACTACATATCTCTAAAACAATGTATGCACACAGACACAGACATCTCTTTAACGTACCATGCACTCTCCGCCAAGGAAGTCTGGGATAATTTCTTTGTCGATGTAGTCCACCAGACCCCCAGGGCCCTGATAGTCGTTTCCAGCATAAATAAGGAATTTCTTTCTGGTGTTCTCATCGATAAAGGGGCTCACCTGGACACAGGTACACACAAAGGCTATAAATACACCATACACGGATACACAGTCACCAAATACTCAGTCAGAAAATGGAGATATTGTGTGTGTATGTGTGTGTGGGTGTGTACCAGTGTCCAGAGCACAGGGAAGACTCTGGGTGCTCGGAGTATGAGGAGGCGTCCGAGCGTCTCGGGGTAGTTGGCCTCCACCACCTCAATGATCCTCAGCAGAGCCTTCACGCCTGGCCTCCACAGGTGACGCATGTTTAGGCCCTCCAGATCCACCAGACACGTCCAGCAGCTGAGTGAGAGAGTGAGAGAGAGAGAGAGAGAGAGAGAGAGAGAGAGAGAGAGAGAGAGAGAGAGAGAGAGAGAGAGAGAGAGAGAGAGAGAGAGAGAGAGAGAGAGAGAGAGAGAGAGAGAGAGAGAGAGAGAGAGAGAGAGAGAGAGAGAGAGAGAGAGAGAGAGAGAGACGGGGATTTAGGTTAGGTGGATTGCGGATGTGAAATTCAAAGAGCAACAGATTGACCAAGAAAAACAAAAACAGGAACAGAAGTATGGGAAAACAGGAAGCTGCTTTACACAACATATAAATAAAGACATCCACCACACACACACACACAGGACAAGAGTTAAAAACAGGAGTAGAGGTCTCACCTGATTGGCCTGCCAAACACTTTAGTGTTTTCCTCACAGCGTCTCAAGCCCTCTTCATTGATGGAAAGCACCTAAATGACAACACACACACACACACACACACACACACACACACACACACACACACACACACACACACACACACACACACACACACACACACACACACACACACACACACACACACACACACACACACACACACACACACACACACACACACACACACACACACACACACACACACACACACACACACAAATAGAACGCTGAGTGAATGTCTTTCACCATTTTCAGCATCATTCACAGCTTGCCGACTTCATGGTGTTTACTATTTCCCAAACAATTCAACGACAAAGCACATTGTGGATCTCCATTGTCTTTGCTCAACATATTTTCTCTTCCTCGTCTGACACAAGACAATGCATTAGTGAGCATTACAGTGTCCATTTCAAGGATGTTGTGCGGGTTTCCTGAGTCTCGTGTCAGGTTCACGTTATTCGATGATCAATGTCAGCTTGCCATAGAAAGCTGCAGGTCGTCATTTATTTCCTTGTTCTCTTGTTTGTCAGCCAACAACACATTTCTGGGAAGTGCAAGCGACACCTTTGTTTAGACTGGCATGCGGAGACTGGCATGCGGAGACTGGCACTTACATGTCTGAGGAGCGACTCCTCTCCGAGGGCGCGCACCAGCCCTTTGGTGTCCATCTGGCCCAGGCGCAGGATGTACAGAGGACGACCATCTGTAGAACACACACACACACACACACACATATACACACATGATGAGCACACATACAGATACAGATACAGAGGTAAAACAACATAGGCTGAGTGTAGGCTGAGTGTAGTTTAGGTATTTCACTGTTCCCTCTACATCACCACACATATCATGTGATATGATATGATATATGATGTGATATGACATGGTTCCCTGAAATCAGCCTTAACAGAGTCATACAATACAGTACTCAGTATCAGTTTCTACCACAGAGCGAGTGGGAGTCTCTCTGAAACTGGTCAGGTCCACCACCCATACACCGCTGCCCTGTATTCCTGTGCACACTGCACACCACAGCCTCCTATTTATGGGGCCTGCCCACACAGACAGACACTTACAATACTCACACATACTACAGTCTCAAGCCCCTACGGAAGACTCCCCCACACACACACACACACACACACACAGCACTCGAAAACGGGGTCAGTGACCACGGGGGACTCCCTCCCTCCCTCCCCGACCGATGATGCCCTCAGGCTGAGTCACCACCAGGGCCTTGTGACTGAGAGAACACACCAGTAAACACACACACAAGCCTGCCCCGCATGTACTGTGGAGAAGGCATGTACTGCTGTAAGTCAACACACACACACACACACACACGGCTCCGCCAGTCCAGCCCTGTGTGTCCTGACCTGTCCTGCTTGTGCAGTAGAGCCCTGTGTGTGTGGTGTGTGTGTGGTGTGTGTGTGTGTGTGTACTGTAGAGCCCTGTGTGTCTTGTCTTGCCCTGTTGAAGAGCAGGCGTATACTGCTATGACTCAATACAGGACGAGATTATTATGATTTGCATGAAATTGTTTGAGTGCTTCCATGGGAAAGGGAAGTGCTGGTGGGAGATGAGGAAGGAAGAAGCAACAGAAATATTCAAAGAAAAAGTGATAGAGGGATGGATGGAGGGACGAAGGGAGAAATAAATGGCCTCTTCTCTTCTCCTCCTCTCACAACGAGAAGCGTGGGTTGAGGCCTGGTCGTCATATGATTCTTGCTGAGTCACTTATCTGATTGATTGAAGATAGTAAAATGATGTACGTGCTCAATCTGGCTTTTCATCACAGTTTGTTTCTCCAAAAAAGAACAACTAAATACTTTTATGTGACTTCAAACCATTTTGAAGCAAATAAACAAAAAAAAAACTCAATCGTGATGCTTTTAATGCATAAAAATGAAAGTGATTGATTTTCACCTGAGTGGCACCTGAACTACCTCTCTGTGTGTGTGTGTGTGTGTGTGTGTGTGTGTGTGTGGGCGCACTAATGAGCGTTAGGAGTGCCAACAGATAAGTGCTGGCGAGTGGATTAGTCAGTGCATGTGTCAGAACACACAAATGTCAAAGTGTGTGTGTGAGTGTGTGTGTGTGTGTGTGTGTGTGTGTTCCATGAAATGAGTGAGTATTTCAACAGCATTGTTTCTGTGTCCATGCGGGTGTGTATTTTTGTATGCCTGCTCATGTGTACAGATGCACGTGGGTGTATTTTGGCATGCCTGCGCGCGTGTGTGTGTAATTTTGTAGTCCTTTTATGCCAAGATATGATGTGATCCGTATGTGTGTGTTTTTGTGTGTCTTGGAGTGTGTGTTTTTGAGTGTCTTGGAGTGTGTGTTTTTGAGTGTCTTGGAGTGTGTGTTTTTGAGTGTCTTGGAGTGTGTGTTTTTGTGTGTAAATGAGTTTAAGTATGGACGCCTGTAACAGTGGGAAGCACACAGCACGACAGGTGATCGGTTCCACTCAAGGACAAATATGACAATCTCTCTCTCATTCACACACACACACACGCACACGCGCACACACACGCACACACGCGCGGTTGCAGATGGCTCAGTGGCGCATGTGACCCACTGGGCCCCTGGCAGGATGACGCCGATACACTGCCCTTGATACAGACGCGAACCACAGACCGTGAGCCGGCTGCACTCACAATGCCAGCAGCACACACCAGTGCGTGTGTGCGTGCGTGTGTCTGAGAAAAGGTGGGGGCTGAAAGATACTGATCACCCGTTGGCTGGCACAAGACGTCGGAGAGACAGTCTGTGAAGTGTCTGACGGCGCTAGGAGGACAGAGGCATGCGGAGGCTGCAGATGGGAACACGGATAGCGATGCAGGTGGATGGGTACGAACATGAGCATCAGGAATGCTGATCAACACTTATGTAACCTGGTGCCAATCGCTGGCACAAAGTGGACAGAATGGAGACTAGAGGTCAGCCAGCAGCAGACGATGAAAATGCTCCGTGTTGAATACGGGGTTATTGTAATGGAGCGTTCATTCTGAAGTGTAGCAGAAGTTCATACGAGTTTCACACTGTGAGCTCCAGCAGGCTCTAGCACGCAAGGGCATTAGCAGAGGCACCAGAGCCAGTATGCTAATATGCTAATAACCTCAGTCATGTTCTGGAGTTATGTGCATTCATTATGTTCACATTTCACCACAAGCTAACCACTGAGCGTATTGCATTAATGCTGATCTTATCATCCAACATTGCTACACGCAAATGCTCCTCAGTAGGCTATGCAAGCAGGGCCGGTTCTAGCCTACTATATTTGGGTGGGCAACATAGCAAAGCGGTCAAATTGGACATAAACAAAACACATAAAAATCACAACCACCTAGCACAAGTTGCTACAGCCAACAGCCAGGAATAGGCATTATTTCTAATACATGTATTTAAAATAAGTATTTCAAATACAAAATAGTATGTTATCATTTGTATTTTATGTTGTTTAAGAAATATTTGCGAAATATCGTTGGTAAAACCAACAGCCTACTTTTGGTAATGTGAGGACATCATGCAGCCTCTGACTAGCGCTGACTTGTAATTTGCCCAGAGTTGTTGTGATCGGAATACTGAGATTCAGGAAGGTGATTCAGTGCAAGCTTAGTGACGTGTAAGTTGCCCACACACACACCCCACCCTCAAGTTTCTTGGTAACTTTAATCATCAGTTTCTTGAGAACTTGAATCATCCAACTGAAATACATGGAATCTGTAATGTGGTTGCCCTGCAACAAGTTGACCCATTTATCGCCTAAAGCAACACAATGAAAAATTCATTGAATTAATAATTCGCCCATACTTATGATGAGATTCAGGAAGATCATCCAGTGTAAGAAGAGTAACTTGTAGGTTGCTCACACACATGCATTGACAAGAGACTTGTCTCCACTTTGTACCGGTTGACAAGTTCAGTTGTGACTTTTTGAGTGCATCTCTGATACAGTATTTAGGCTATGGGATGTAACCGGCAGGTCAGCATTTTGATCTGTTGACTGTTTGCAGGTTATGGCATGTCTCGTAGGCAAAGAAAAGCAGTTTCTTTCAAACACTGTACACTTAATCAACTGCCAACTTAATCAAAGCGTCAGTTTAGCAATGAAGGAATAGATTAAATAGACATATATGGGAGTAGAGTGTGGGTATGTACTTTGTAGTTTATTTTGATACATTTAATTATGGTATTTTATATTTTATTTTAAATACAAAATAGTGCCCCCCACCCATAGTGTAGTACTGTAGCAGCCTGGCTTTTCTACTGTCTGCACAACTGAATAAAACTAATTCTTGACTTTTTTTTGGGTGGGAAAGACACAATGTTTGGGTGGGCTAAGCCCACACTGGTCGCTGCCTAGAGCCGGCCCTGTATGCAAGTAACCCTATTCATCAGCCCAGGGTTAGCAGTCAAGCTAGCCACTGACAATGTGTGTGTGGCGGAAACGTTAGCTTTTTGGCATTAGCGCCACTTCTCCTCACCCTTATCGTGGTGGTGCCAGCCGCCCGTGTAGTAGTCGTGCAGGACCTGCGGGCAGCTCCAGGACTCCAGCAGGTAGTCCACCTGGTGCTGCTTGCGCCAGGTGAGCGACTGGCACAGGATCTCGCGCGCCTTCTCCATGTTGAAATCGCGCGCCCGCAGGAAACGCAGGATGTGCTCGTCCTTGGGGATCTGGGGGACGGAGGGTGAAGAGTGTGGGGATGAGACAGTGTGGGGTTTGCGATCACAATTTTTAAGGAAGAAAGAAAGAAAGAAAGAAAGAAAGAAAGAAAGAAAGAAAGAAAAAAAGAGAGGAAGAGAGAAAGAAAGAAAGAAAGAAAGAAAGAAAGAGAGAAAGAAAGAAAGAGAGAAAGAGAGAAAGAAAGAAAGAGAGAAAGAAAGAAAGAGAGAAAGAGAGAAAGAAAGAAAGAAAGAGAGAAAGGAACAAAGAAAAGGGCAGTGACCGTGTGTATGTGCATATCCTGATAGATCAATAGCCGGGGGGACATGTGACTGAGCAAATTGAACCAGCCATCTGTGTGTGTGTGTGTGTGTGTGTGTGTGTGTGTGTGTGTGTGTGTGTGTGTGTGTGTGTGTGTGCGCGCATCAATGTGTCTGTATGGAAAGCAGGTGTGAGAGAAAATAAATATTTAGCAGCGCTGGGACTGAGAGGGAGACTCAGGGACCGATCCGGTCTGGCCTGTATAAATATTTATTAGCCAAGGGAGTGGATCATTTAGCCTATGTCTGCCTGTGTGTGTGTGTATGTGTAAATATCCCAGGATGTAATTTGAGTGTGTGTGTGTTATTGACCTTTGTGGGTATGCCTCACCTTGCCCTTGTGCGTTTCCTGAAGCCAGCCACGCAGCCGGATCAGGCAGCTCTCCTGCAGGGGCGTGAGGTCTCCCAGGTAGCGCTTGATGTAGTCAGCATCCAATTTGTCTGGTACACACACACACACACACACACACACACACACACACACACACACACACACACACACACACACACACACACACACACACACACACACACACACACACACACACACACACACACACACACACACAGTAATTAATGACTTTGTTCATAATAAAAGCTCAAAGTTAGACAATCTGAATCCAGCTATCTAAGTGCTGCATACCCTAGTAGCTAGTAACAAACTGACCCTGACAGTTCAATCAATTACAAACTCATAATACTAGTAATATTAACAATCATGATGATGAGCCAATGCTCTCTCACTGAACAACTCAACCGGTCACTTAACACTCACTTCACTGACCCACCAATCACCTCTCCCCTCTCTGACTAAGTCCCTGTCTCTGACCAATCAAACGGCTCGCTCACCATCAGGAGTGCCGGCCACTGGCTCGTTGGGGCTGCTGGGGGGGCTGGTGCCCTCCTTGCAGACGAGGGCGAGAGCGTCCGGCGGGGCGCTGGCGCTGTCCGAGGGGGCCGTGATGGAGATGGCGGGCGTGACGGGCAGCTCGGTGGGGCGCACCAGCGGCACCAGGGGCTTGGCTGGGGAGGCGGGGCCAGGAGTCCAGCGGGGCACGTGACTGATGCCCTCGTCCTCCAGCTGCTTCAGGTAGTACTCGATGATCTCCTTACCCTGCAGGGGGAGGGAAAGGACTATAAGTCAGCTTTGTGTGTGTGTGTGTGTGTGTGTGTGTGTGTGTGTGTGTGTGTGTGTGTGAGAGAGAGAGAGAGATAGAAGAGTGGCTGGATGTGCATATGTGCGTGAGTGATTGTATGAGTGTGTGTGTGTGTGTGTGTGTGTGTGGGGGGGGGGGGGGGTCACTTTGATCCTTTGTTCACTCTGTTCCTTTCATAAAGGAGCTGTGGTTGTGTACAGCATTGTCTGACATGGAGAGTGAGGGGTGGATTCAGTGTGTGCATACAGCTGGAATGCTTAGTCACAGAAGCACACAAATGTGGTCTTTTAAAGGCTATGCGTTACGCACAAGTGTGTGTGTGTGCGTGTGTGTGTACAATTGTCGCAATCTTAAAAAGAAAAATTAAAGAGACATTTGGAATATTTTTGGGACATTTAAAAAATCATAATCACAATATCTGTCAGAAAAATCGCAATTAAGATATTTTCCCCAAATCGTGCAGCCCTAGTACACGTGTGACACAATCATAACAATAACTTGTAAAGGAGCGTACAGCACACATGACTGGGGAGAGGCTCCGGTGAAGCAGGCTCAGGCCCACGCCTGTGAACCACCGCCAGCACAACACAGCTCCAGCACACTCACCGCAGTCGAGCACTCATGCGCATGCGTGTGTGTGTGTGTATATATGTGTGTGTGTGGTCAGAGAAAATGAAAGTAGCAGGTAAAAGCTGCTGAACCACCATTTCACACTCTTAAAAAAACAAAAAAAAGTGTTCCTTCAACTAAAAAGAAGTGTTGCTTTAACTTTTCTAACCCTCAGAACAGCTGAGCAGACATGCTGAGGGTTTATTTCTTTTGAGGAAGTGAGATTTACAGAGAAAAGGGCTGTGAGGTACCCATGAGGTCATCCACAACAGGGCGTTCACCAGCAAGGAAATACCATAAAGAGCCTGTAGCTCTGTGTTTACGGTGTGACCACCGGGGTCAGTGCAAGTCTTGACTCATGAGTGACCCTGACCTTCTTGATGCTGCTGGCGTACTGCTTCATGGCGATCTTCTCCACGGTGCTCTCGAAGCCGAAGAAGGACTTGATGTCCAGGCTGGCCGTCTGCTCGAAACACGTCCAGTCCTCGTTATCCGGGTGCACCTGTCAGCCAGGGATGAGAGAGAGAGAGAGAGAGAGAGAGAGAGAGAGAGAGAGAGAGAGAGAGAAAGAGAGAGAGAGAGATGTAGCGTTACCATGGAAACTCATTACAGCCAAGTTACATAACAGTCCAAGATGGGAATTATTTGTGTTTGCCAAACACACCATTTACTGGAAGAGAAGAGTAGGTGGGAGTCTCAATAGAGCTCACCTACCGGGTGTAGATCTAGTGTTTACCAAAGCATTTTTCAAACCAGAATATTGACAATACTAAGCAGGGTAAAGCAGCTACACCTATACCATTTACTTTGCTCCACTCTATCTCAAACCAATATGATCATTAGGACATTAGGTCAATTTGATCCTCCTAAGACATTAGGACAGGTCAAAGGTCAAGATCCCGGATGGCTGCTAGTGTAGCTGATGTAAAGGCATAGTGCCATCTGTGTGGAACTCTGGCTTGAACAGAATGAGTGTGTGTACTGTAGAACAGTGTTAGTGATGTGAGGGGGTGAGGAGAGGCCGCTTGGTTGTGGCCTGTGGCAGGTGTGCAGATATCAGGCTAGTGTGGGGGGCAGGGATCTGCACATGATGGCCTGGATAAGTTCATAGCAGCTGATCTAGGACCAGCTCAACACGCCTCAAAGAAAAAGAAACAGGGGAACTTAAAGGGGAGATGGTGCAATGGTGAGATGGGAGATGGTGTAATATTAAATAAAATGTTAATAATAATTGTAAAAGAAAAAAAAAAAAGTCTTCTCAGAGGCAATGACCTCATTAACACTACCCTGGTTCTGAATGTGCTGTGGCCCCATTCCGGGACTTGACAAACAACTCCCATCTTTCCCCCGTGTGGAGAACCTGGCCTGGTGATCTCACCCATCAGACACTGACCAGGGATCAGCATCCCAGGGCCTGTCCGCCCAGTCACCACCACAGAGGGAGCAGCACAGACCTGATCTGAAGTCAGATAATTGCTCCCCCCACCCCCCCACCCCTGCACCTGGAGCTGCAGGAGATCTGCCCTGGCCAGCGTTGGCGCTGTGTGCTCTGACTGCGCTGGCTTGGACTGCCCCTGCCCCTGCTGGTTGCTGGAGCAGCATGCCGGAGCGCCAGGAGGAGCCTTCAATTATTCATCCAGCTGAGGAGGGCCGGGCCGCGCTCCAGCGTTCGGGGAACGGGGCCAAGGCTGCGGGCGGAGAGCAGAGAGACACGGCTCTCACGGCTCTCCTCTCCATGCCGCTTAGGAGGGGGGTGTGTGGGTGATCTCTGGTCTTTAGAGGGGGGTGTGTGGGTGATCTCTGGTCTTCAGAGGGGGGTCAGGTTAAGGGATCTGAGAGGGCTACGGAGACACGTGGGGGATGTCAGCGGCACTCGCTGCAGTGGTGATTTATGGGCAGACAAGAGAGTGAGGAGGGGCTGAGGCCCTGAACCCAGGGAGGCAGGGAGAGTCAGCTGATGCTATATGCAGCACTGGAGAAGGCATCATTCCAGAAGCCTGTGTGTGTGTGTGTTTTTTTTTTTTTAAACATCAAGACGTGCTAATTATATATATGCACATGTGGCAGAAGAGGCAATGGTTTCATTTGTGCCTCGTACATACCATATTTTCTTGTGTGTATATTTGTGTACTCCATGTGTACGTCTACGTGTGTGTGTTTGTGCTCATGTGCTCGTGAGTGTTTTTGCATGTGCGCACTCACGGAGTAGATGCAGAGCTCGTGGATGATGACTCTGTTGGAGAAGGTCTCATTGTGCGACTCGATGTGCAGGGTCCTCTCTTGGCGGTTCAGGGAGTTCTTCTGGTTGAAGTACACATAGTCCACCCCAGCAATCTGTGGCCAACCACAACACACACACACACACACACACCTCATCACAGCTGTGCAGCGCACCGCTGGGAACTTCCCACTTACGAGACGTCTCAACAGTAAACTTCCATGACTCAACACGCAAATAAACACGTCTAGACATATTCTTGACATTGTATTGCACAGATATTTTAGCAGGGACTTAAGAGTACTGTATGTCACACCGCTGGTGCATCTGAAACCACAGCAGCGCTCTTGAGAAGCTCTCGTCACAGGAAGGATGACACACATGAGCCTTGTGGGTTTTTAAGATGGATGGAGATAATTTGAAGCAACATGATGCTGAACCTGCAGATGATTTTAACTCTGCGCAAGCCTAGTTCAAACCACAGTAAACTAAACTAAGCCCACCATTCCCCTCGTCTCCTAGCTGGGTGTGAAGGGCAGGCTAGTGCATTGGGGGTGGATGGTGACGTGGCACGTGTTTGACGTACTCTTTTGAGGAGCCGCGGGGCGTCCACGTCCAGCTTGCAGCGGCGCTCGACGTTGTGCATGCAGCCGTCTTCGCTCTGGTCCTCGTCCAGCACGTCGCTGCCCACGAACATGGGGATGAGTGGACAGGTGGGGAACCGCCGCTCATACGCCTGGGGGAGAAGAGAAGAGAAGAGAAGAGAAGAGAAGAGAAGAGAAGAGAAGAGAAGAGAAGAGAAGAGAAGAGAAGAGAAGAGAAGAGAAGAGAAGAGAAGAGAAGAGAAGAGAAGAGAAGAGAAGAGAAGAGAAGAGAAGAGAAGAGAAGAGAAGAGAAGAGAAGAGAAGAGAAGAGAAGAAGAGAAGAGAAGAGAAGAGAAGAGAAGAGAAGAGAAGGAGAAACAAAAATGTAGGTTAGATAACCAGAAGAGAACTTCTCAGAATTACAAAAAAAGCATGACTTAAGCAGAACAGGCCTGCAGTAAGCAAAAGAGCTGCTGTTGCAAGTGACTCTTGATTTCAAAATGACAAGAATCCACTCAGCCCTTCAGATTCCTTCCGCTTTTTCAGTGTATGAGGATATAAAAAGGGGAAGACATCACAGAGCTCGCACGTCGAGGCAGAAAATAGTCCAACACAGTGCGTGCCTTTGGAGACAGACCAGACTGAAACCTTGCAGGACACAATGGAGGGGGAGGGGGGCGGGGGGGTGGAGGGTCTGCAGAGGGGACTCAGCTGCAGAGAGTGGAGGCACATGGTAGTTACAAAACCTCACGCCTGCTGTGCTGGCGAGGGCGTACGTGCATTCATACAGTGGAGTGTGTGCAGAGCATTACACAGTGTCCATTCCCCTATATGGTTCATACCATATGAGCTATAGACCTCAGTGTGCAGATTTTGTTTGTATATGTGTGTCACACACACACACACATTCAGGTGCGGACCTCCAACAACAGTGGCGGCAGCAGAGGCGCAGCGGATCTGCACTCATCACTCACTGTCCTCAATCCGATCTTACGAAACGCGCCGGTCCCAGAGCAGCACGGCGGCCTCAGAGCAGTGAGGACGGACTCCACACAGGCTGGATACCAGCACAGACGGGGGAGCGGCTGACCTGAGCGCAGCCGTTGGGCTAATAGAGGGCGGAGGGCCCTAGTTTGGAGCGGGGCGGAGTGGTGTTACAATTCCCAAATCCCCATGTAATCTTTGGCGCTGGCCTACAGCAGGCTTACTTACGGCATTATATTTCAATCTTCTCCAGCCTGCCAAAAATGACCTTCCCTAGCTTCCTAGTATGTGCCCCGCACAGCATTACTGCACACACACACACACACCAACGAACGAACAGTCCAACATCGGTCCAGGCAATGCAAGGTCACCGAGCATAGAGCGACCACTTGGTCTGAGGAAGACAGGGAATTGCTTTTATATAAAAGCACTCAGCTCATGCGTGTGTGGCTAGCCTGTACTAAGGAGAAAGGGGGGGGGGGGGGGGGGGGACCTGAAGCCACGCACACTCATGCAAACAGGAGACATTACTAGCGACATCTGGTTGAACAAGCCCTGAGTGCAGGAAGCATGGGTCAGAGAGGGCCAAACAGGACTGAACTCATCTGAACCAACCCAGTTAGGCACACAAGAGCACACACACACACACACACACAGGGCTGCCAAGACGAGCCTGGATTTTACTATCGGAAGAATATCACACTGTGAATATTGTGAACTGTGTGAGATGCGTTTAACAGTGTGTGTGTGAGTGTGTGTGTGTGTGTGTGTGTGTGTGTGGCGAATGTTGAAATCGCACCAGAACAAACAAGGCCGAGGACAGTCCAGAAGAAAAACAATGATGACAACAACAACCATCCAAAACAATGTCATCGAATGTGGGCCAGAAACACGCGTTCCAACCAGGACAGGCATGGATCAATGCCCTGACGTTCTCTGTGACCCAGATCTCACAGTGTCTCTGTGTGTGTGTGTGTGTGTGTGTTTTCGTGCCAGGCATACATTGCCCATCCACTTGCTGAGTCCACCGTGTTGGGCTCTTTTCAGCGCTAGGTGCACGGCTCTGGAAAATCAAAAAGGCCACCTCCCAAAACGTCAGCAATAATGGACTTTCACAAAACCACGCCTGCCTGCCACGAGCCTGGTAAACAAAGTTCCCCGGCCGGGCCAATACATGACAACAAACAGAAGAGCTAAAAAGGGTTGGAGGTTGAAAGCAAAACCAACACACATGATTACTTAACCAGCAGCACGTATGGAGTACAACTTGCGTCACTTCAAACCGATTCTGAATATGTTGTATAATTTGAATTGCTGAATTTAAGCAATAGTATTGAGAAGCGAATTTGAACATAATATGCTGAAATTGAATTGAATGAAATTGAATTCTCAATACAATTGCTCAAATTTGGCAATTCAAATGCAAGTACAACATATTCAAATTATGTTTGAGGTGACAAGTTTTACTCCATAAGCACGACTGTGTGAAATACTCACTAAGGCTTCTGTGTGAATAACTTTAGCTTATCTTCTAGAAAAAGGACCTTTTTTATAGGAAATCTACCTGAACGCATCAAGTTAAATCAATACAAGTTCTGTGAGTCATCACAGAGTTGTGTAACTGGTAACAGAGATTCAAAACACATTCCCGAGAGTTGTTAGAAAACCTCTCTGTAGGAATAACTCTAAATCTGTGTCTAAATTACATTTCTTGACTATGCAGTATCAGGGGAACATTGTCCACCAAACGGAAAAGAATGACCAAAGGCATCCGATTTCTCAGAGACACCAAGCAGATCAGTAAGAGACAATCAAAAACAGACCCTTCACACCAAACAAAGCAACGATCTTGGCAGAGGTTCTGCCTCAGGGCGTGCGTGAGCATTGGTTAATAACAATTTCAATAAAAGCCTGGAGGCAATGTAATCAGTGGAGCCACGGGATGCGTCAGCATAGGCTACACCTCCACAAGCACGCCACATGGACACGTCCGGCTGCCAAAGCGTGGCACCATGCCCACCGACTGCACTGCAGACCATGCCCATCCCAAATGAGCACGAGACCCAGACACCGCAAACAAAGTAGGTCAGTCAATATTGAATTAGTGGATCATGACACTGACCCAGGCTTGATAGCTCTTCAGTTATCAGTTTAATTGAAATCAAGGAGATCCTTGTCGTTCCGCCTCAAATGGGGCACATCCCGGGGAAGGGAAACATCTGGGATGCAACAGTGGTCACGGCAACGTGATGCACACTCACGTGAGTGATGCCTGCTGAGGGGTGCTGACCGTATGTGGGACAGGAGCCAGTTGGTTCCTTTACACTTTTACAATCAACCCTCAAGTGGAACAAACAGAACAAACGTCTTTTTCTCCCTCCCTTTCTTGCCCTCTCTTTCTCTCCCTTCCTTTCTCTCCGGTCTGCTGTTGACCCAGAGCCATGACGAGCCTCGCCGAAAAACAGACCTCTCTCTCGAAAAGAGAATTCAGATGTTTTTGTTGAAGGCCCGATAGATTGCCATGGAGACTGGGTGTACTCCGGGAGAGCACACATCGGGTCCAGATTTGAGCGGTGGCTTGAATTCAAGCGTGATTCGTTTGGCTTTTAAAGAGTGGTCCTGGTCCTGCCAAGGGTGAACGCTGAATGTGAACGAGGTCCTCTTCCAAGGGAGGATGAAATGCTGATTAGATTTGAAGAGTTTTGATCTAAACCTTCCCTAAAAGAAAAGCAAAACTTGAAAACATCACCAACACTATAGAGCACTGACAAACTAACTGGTATTGCTTGGTGATGTAATGGGGTAAGTTCAGCTGTAAAAGCTTCTCTCATATTTAAGTCGGGCGGTCCCTCCCAGACTGCAGAACTACAGGACACAAACCTGAGAAGTAATCTGAGGATGATGGCAAAAGTATTTGCCTGTAAAAACACAAATAGAGCCAAACTGTTGCGCTCTGCCGCTTTAAAAAGAGACACTGTCTTTTTTACACCCCTCAGTTGGAGAGCTAATGAGGGTAATGGGGAGTGATCTGATGCAGAGCATAATCCACTAAGTCTATGAGGGAGAGGCTCCTTGGACAGGAAGGGGGGGGGGGGGGGCACTGCAGTCGCCATCAATTACAACAGCGGGGGTGCCACAGCCAAGGTCAGGCAGCTACGATTGGCGTCCGAGTGCTGCGCTGACACCGTGAGTCGCTCTCTTTATGCCCATCTTACCCCTGGCACACGTGCAGCGTCAGACTCACAGAGATATGCTAGAGTGAACACGGTGACACAAAGAGCAGTAACTCACAAACATACGACAAAGCAGACACAACGCAACTGATACACGTTCACACACACACACACACACACACACAGACACAGACACAGACACAGACACAGACACAGACACAGACACAGACACAGACACAGACACAGACACAGACACAGACACACACACACACACACACACACACACACACACACACAGACACACACACACACATCCCATGTGCCGGGCAGCGGTTCATGCCGCAGTCACGTTGCCTGGGGGATGGTATGTGGCAGCCACGCACAAATCACCCACTGGCCCAGCTAATTAAAATCAGCTTATCAGCAATGGCCAGGGCACGTCCAGACCGATGGGATCAGCCATGTGGCCGACGGACACTACAGCCGTCGCTCCCATCACCTCCGTGCATCTCGATCAACATCTGAACTAAGATCAGTCAGTCACCCAGTCGGTCGGTCGGTCAGTTATTTTACATGTACAGCAACACCAGCCTGGTATGGATGGACACAGCAGCCACTGCTAAACAGCTAAACAGCAGTCATAAAATGAGTTGATGTTATGGTGCAATCAGTGGTCACTAATCCACAAATGGGATTTGATTGACAGGCTGCTGGGAGATGCGGGATTGATGTTACATGAAGCAGCAGCCCGAGAGTGACCGGACTTGACTGAACTTTCTCAGCTGGACTGATCTGGGTTCGGGTCAAATCCTTTGCATAACAGCATAATCATGGCACAGTGCGATTCTGATCGGGGTTGAGAAGGTGATTGTTTAATGGTTACCAAATCAAGGAGATTAAGCACATTCATCCAAAATGTGTTTCGAAACAGTCTTGGATCATTGATTGGAAATCCAAGGTCACCCAACACAGGATGTCGAATTTTATGATCTTATAAAACCTCAAAATCTCATACGGCTCAACAGGTTTCCAGGCTGTACATACTGCACTAATGACATAATGAAATCTTCCTTTTCACATTCATGCCTCGACTCACCATGAGCAGATGACAGAATCATGTAACAGCTCGAGCAGACTGACAGCTGGGCCTGGGCCAATTAAAAGTGCTTCAATTAGGGGAGCACCAGAGCGGTAGATAAAACAGAGTGGCGACACTCCCATAGACTTCCATAGGAAACAATGGCGGCGCTTTTTCCCGGCTACTTCCACGTTATGCTGAGCTCAAAAGTTGTTAACTTTGACATTCACGGCTTTAGCCCCATTCACTTCCATTGCTTTCTGCCTGATATTGTCAGTGGTAAGTAGACGAAGCTACGACGTTTTTTTAATTGGCATATGCATTTCCTACACCAACTGCACTAGTACATACTGGTATTGTTCTTTGAGGTTTATGTGCTGCTTGTTTAACTGATATTTATAGCTTAAATGTTGACCGAAATTTCAAAGCTAAAAGTTAGCCTGCAAACCTTGATGTGGAGAGGCTAGCTTAAAGATAATGGTCCTATGTCAATAATGAATTTCAGACAAAACACATTTGGTTAGCCTATTGTAGTAGGGCAACTTTAGATGATAGGTTGGTTGTCAACAGATTTTTATAATGCTACAACTATATATATTTCAAACTTAATTGCGTTAGCTTACGTTAGCTAGTCAGCTCATTCACATACATAGTGTAAACGATATACGCTATGAGGGGGAACACGAACTTTATCTTGATAAAATACATTTCATTCAGCATGGTAACTCATGGTATTCAGATGTGCTGGTTATCAATGGGTTTGTGATGAACGCTTTTCAGGTGAAAAATGGAGCAAATGAATGTGATTATTGTCTTTAATCCTGATATAGATTAGCTTGCTAGATGGCGAGTTTTATGGCGTTATAAACTGAACCGTGGGCTGAACATGACATGAAAGTGTCCACCAGTGTTTCCTCTATGTTGATTTGGTAGTGGCGGCCCCCCACGGTTTAATTTTCTTCCCCCACGGTATCAGAAATGGGGCAGACGTACAATAGTCACAGTTGCCTTTCAAAATGCATTGTGCAGACCTGTTGTAGATTCTCCAAATATACAGCTAAATCACAACTGAAAATAATGCCTCATTGTGTGTGAATAGAGGTGAATACATATAACTGTTTGTGTTGCAGCCAAGTGTCAGTTGTCAGTTCTGTGGGACGGGCTGGGGGGGGGGTTCGGACAGGCCTGCCCCCACTGCTTAAAAAAATCCTAGAGGAAACACTGGTCCACGACTCGTGAACGAGGGGATTTCAGTTATGAATTTCAGGAGAAGCAGTAGGAGCAAAACCTAGACTATTATAAGTTATTGTTGTCGTTACTGGTGCGTGGCTCTTCCCTTGCCAGCCCAGTCCTGTGCCACCATCACTGTAAAAAAACGGGATTTCAGGTTTCAGTTCATTTAGTTTTCAGTAATTTTACATTTCGTGTTGGTGTTCTTGGTGTAATAATTTTGATTGCTTTGTCTGCCAAGTAATTTGTCAAATACATAGCGAAGTTTGCATGGAAGAGACTGACGTGACAAGAGGGCATTGCCTTTCATTAGGTCAGTGATCTTTGTAAGTAGGACAAATGTCTTTTTGGATAACTGAAAAGTGTAGTCAGGTTAATAGGGCATAGGTCACTCTGAAAGTAATCCCCAACAAAATTCTTCTTCTTCATGTTGTTATTGTTATAGTTTTTGTGTGGACTTGTGGCACCCCCAGCCTTGCAAATGGTTGGCTGTGTATGGGTAGCCTATGTAAAACTCTTGCTGGAGATGGCCTCTTGCTAAGGTTTCTGCTAATTACTTAATGTGTTGTCCCAAGTATACACTGACTGTTACCTGCTCTGTTTTCTCCCTCCATTCTCCACTGTGCCTGTTCTGCTTATCCAGGACCAAGGATGCAGAGGACAAGAAGGGAGATATGAGTGGAATGGTCAGATAAGATAATTTCTTATGTTTGAGGTCCACACAATGGGGCCCTTACACAAAGGGAGTTGTGTTGATCCAGCATCTTCCACACCTCCCAAATGTGTTGCATCCTCCTTACCATGCCCCTCTTATAGGTGTACAGAGTATATGGAGAGCTATCCATTCCTTCCACATTGTGTCTTTTGTGTAGTTCACACACAATTGTTGTTCAAACTTTGGAAACGGAAATCTTTTTATTTTTTGGAAACCTCCTTTTTATGTTGCAGTGTCACCATACCTTCCTCCCAGTCTTTTTTGCATTTGTTCCTGTTCTTGTTTTAAACACACATTAAAAACTTAATAAAAAATCTATTGAAAACCTAACATGTATCAGTCATCTTTTTCATGCTGTAGTCTCACCAGCCGGCTGAAATATAAGTTATAAGTATTTTATTGAAACAGTTGATTGCTTATTGAGTTACAAGTGTGTTATTGAAACAGTGGGTGTCTTATCTTGCAGTATTGATCAAACCTTTCACATTTAAGTTGTTGTTGATTCTTATTTAGCCTATGTGTTTTTGACATGTTTATGGCTAATCTTAAAATGTTAGCAAGGCTGTGTGGTGGCCAGCTTTATGCTATTTCTTTAAAAGTGTCGGCGACTTCAAAGAGTGTCGCAACTCTTTTTCTATGGCTCTGGGGAGCACTAACTCCTTATCTGTGTGATGTAGCGAACACACAGCGGAAACACTCTCCTGCAATAGCTTGCCTTAAGGTATTTGGATAAATGGTAAATTATTTGCAAGAATTTTGCATCAAGATAGTGCATAGTAGAAACTACTGGAGTACTGTTCTGACATAGACAGAGAAAGAGAATATCCGTTTCCTATGCAACACACAGATGTAAGAACTATTTCATTATAAATGTTTGACTTCATTAATTCACACTCCCCATCATTAATAGTATAACGTGAGCTCAAATGTGACTGAATTCTTAATGACATAACTGCATGCAAGTTATGAGGAAAAAGTGTGGTCACCAAATTATCCATCACTGACAGGCAGAGGAAGTGAGTGCTCCAAAGCTTTCCTTGACAAAATGATGGGCGGCTGTCTCCACCCCTCCGGGCCTTACAGAAGGGGAGCTGTGCTGTGGCACTGCGATAACGAACACTTCAGCCTCTCTCTCAGCGTGGCTCTACACATTGTGTAACAGACCCCCGGTGCCGGTGGGAAGGTCAGGCACTATTTATAAAAGCGCTTGACGTCTGGGAACAGAACATTTTGGTAATGGGCGCTTTAAGATATAGATACACAGACAGGGCTGGTGGGGCCTGTGATGGGGATTGGAGAAAGGGGGGGGGGGGGGGTCAGTTGCCATGCAAAATGGGAAAACAAAGGAAAACAACGCATGCCTGCTAGACGGAACACTCTGTTCGTTTGGACTGGTTCAGGAGGGCAAAACACTTAAGGCTCTGCAGTTTTGTAAATAACCGGAGACAAAGGGTGGACGAAAAAAAAAAACCCATAGGAAGGACTCGCACGCACGCGTTTCTCACAGTTGCATAAGAGGCAAACTATTAGGCAGGTGTGGCTCTTTTCCATGATCGCAAATTAGACCCAAAGCGGTGTTCTTCCTTTCCCCTCGCTCTCTCGCATCCAACCTCCACTCGTTTTAACAACAAGCATTTGATTCATGGCCCAGCTCACATAGGCAAACCTTCCCCAACAAACAAAAGGGACAAAGGCAGCATTATTGCATTTGAATTGCATTTTTCTGGAAAGCACGCCACGGCTTCTCTCTTGTTGACGCTGTGGGTTTTGGATGGGTTGCCTGTGCGGGGGAGCAGCGATGCACTCTAAACACTGCTAATGAGCCACCAACTGATCTCAATTAGCGTGCGCTATCCCACATGTTTACCCAGGGCTCTGGAGAGGTCAAAAGGCAAAGATAAAGCACTCGGGGTATTACAAAACAAAAGCATGTGTGTGTGTGTGTGTGTGTGTGTGTGTTGCCAGAGCTTTTTTTGTTAAGGAGGAGTAAACTTGTATTGCTTAAGTTACTAGTTAAGTTGTACGTCAAGCTTGTATCTGTTCAATGTCAGTTGTTATGTAAAGATGTATATGAGTCTGTGTTGGTGTGAACGTCAAAGAGACTAACTTGTCCAGTACTGAAATGTTTAGTGATCAAATAGACCATTTTATAGGCCGTGCTATACTGGCGGCTGGCTAGACATTCACCAGCCAGGATAAAATGCACACCAATTACTGGGGGTCAACAGATCTGATAGCAGCACTCCAGATAGAGTCCTGGGGAGGAGTGTTTGTGGATGGGGTGAGTATCTACTCTGGATGTCCAATGTTCCGAACGTCAGCTCTGAGCATAAGGGGGATTCGTGTGTGTGTGTGTGTGTGTGTGTGTGTGTGGTGAGCTCAAGGGGAACAAGTGGCCAATTCTTGTGGCTTTCTGACAGTAATAGGATCCTCTGCTAATGAAGCCCTTGTGCACAGCTGTATGGTTGTCCATTACCCTTGGCCCCGAGCCAGAGGGAGATCACTTGTACATATACACTACGGCAAACACTGCAGACCTCACAGGCACCTGGTTACACAACACGATTACATCCAGACTACAGGCCGCCGCCCGGAACAAGGACAGCAGGGGTACAAAAAAGGCAGGCAGCAATGAAGCATTTCGTCTACAAACCTGCCTAACCAAAAATGTGTCTTTCACCCTCCAATGTGGAGGAATGGGAAATGAAAATGAAGCAGAGAAGTAGGTCACTGAGCGAGCGAGAGGAAAAGAGAGAGGAAGGGAAAAACACATCAACTTTAAAGCTGAAATGAGGTTTTTGGAATTCACTTGTCTTCAAGGGTGCAGAAAACACAAGCGTTTAAACAGCTCACTAACCCCAAGACAGCAAAGACTATTAGGCATCCCGAAGCAAAAGTCAGACTGAATAACAGTCACTCAGGTGTTTCTGGTCCTGGTAACTGCATTCTTCAGCCGAAAAAAGCCTCTATCTATGGAGGCATTCACAAGCCCATAAAAATGCAAACAATAAGGGACATGAATGACTTTCTCTCCTCCATTGCAGTTTTAAAAGCGAGGCGAAGGACAGGACAGCTGACTGTGGTCCTGCTGGTGTGAAAGTGTGCCCTTCAATTATAGCCTGAAAGACCAAGAGAGCCAAAGAGTTCAGGAGGAGACATTCTGCTGACGCTGCGGTGATGCTGGATCCTGGGGACTGGAGGGACGGACAATTAGGAGGTTTTCACAGCCTGGCACCCCATTCACCCCAGGCACACTGAGTGGGTCTGATCTGTAGAGTTACAGTGAAGCTACACCAGGTGCGTAACTGAAGCGTTCCGTTCGCAACGCGTAAAATCCATTTTAGATGAATGGTCTATTTTTTTTTTTACGTACGCGCCGCTATCACGCATGGTGTAGCTACTTCCATTGATTATAGTGGAAGCTAATTGTTGCAGCAGACGCAACGCGAACGGAACGCTTCAGTTACGTGCCTGGTGTAGCTCAGCCCTTAGGTGGCTGGTCTGTATACCTTCATATTCAGAAGACAACATTGGAGACTTG
This sequence comes from Alosa pseudoharengus, assembly GCF_046254945.1. Classification (NCBI taxonomy): domain Eukaryota; kingdom Metazoa; phylum Chordata; class Actinopteri; order Clupeiformes; family Clupeidae; genus Alosa; species Alosa pseudoharengus. Next base: position 54,030,896 of record NW_027468564.1, read on the forward strand.
GGGGCTTGACAAGGAGAAAGGAGCAGTCGAAACACCAGTTAAGTGGCAGAGGAAGCCCATCTGTCGGCAGTCACATGCTCTTTACCATCAAAAACAGGAAGTCCCGACACAAGCAGCCCAAGCGAGACAGTATGCAGTTTGCGGTCTGCAAGGCAGGGCGAGGGGGTTGGCATCCAGGGACAGCACGAGAGAACCATTGTCTAGCAGCCATGTATATTTAGCCAGTCTAAGTCTGCCTATATCACAGAGTTCAGCTTAAAAACAGCTACATTTGAGTAGCACGTCTGAGTGCTATTTCTGCAAGGGCTGCCATTGCTGCAGTGGCTGACGCAGTAGCTGCTGTAGGCAAATCCCAGCCTGGTGCTGCTAAAATGATTACAAGCTGATCAGTGCTGGGCACTGCCGGAAACTGTGCACAGTGTTGATTAAGCACCATCCATTACTGGAAACTCGGGGAGATGAGCGAGGGGGCCTGACCTCTGACGGTCCACTGCTGGCCCATGAGGATGGATGAGGTGGTGATATAAGCTCGCCTCAGCATGGGGCACTTACGGGGAAATAGAGTGTGAACGATACGGCCAGGAATCATGCTGGCTGACTGCCCCCATAACACTGTGCGTGGTGCGTGTGTGTATATAGTTCCATGCCGCGGTGAGTCAGAGAGCATAAAGATGCAGGTTTGACAGACCACAGGACGGCTGGAAGACAGCCTTACAGTCATCCTGTACTGCATCAGCACTCCCACACAACGCATTGTGTGTCTGTGCGCATGCACGCGTGCTTGTGTGTGTATAAACGAGTGACATGAGGGATGGGGGAGGCTATGGGGGGGGGGTGTGGTGGTGGGGGGGGGGGGGGGGGGGTACTAGCGCAGACAGTCCTGCAGAACCTTATGTAAAATCGTGTGTCCAGGCACACGGCCGTCATCATCATCACCTAGAGACACGCAGCGGAAAATCTCCAGAGGCAGCGCCGCTGCTCATCTCTGGGCTCGCCGCTCGTCCCCTCGGACTCGTTCTGCCACCGCTGACATTTTCTATCAGATAAAATAAGTGAATTACCTCAGGGCGCCTCTTGTGTTGACGTACTTGCTCTGCAGCGGGGGATGAAATTTCTTTATCAAATTTTGAAGATATTGGCAAGCTGTCAGCTGTGCTTGGATGGGTCAAACGAGCAGCGGCAAAAACACTCTGCCAACAGCAGTGATGTAGGGGGGAGTAGAAACTACAGTCCTGCAGCGCTGGTACTGGACTCGATTCACTAAGAACTCGGAATCGAGTGGTGAGGTGCATTTTCCAGGTTACCAGTTTCTCTAGTCATCAGATCGCCACACGTGACATATGCAGCAAATGGCCATAAACCATGGCCATGGGGTGTAAATAAATAAATAAATAAATAAATAAATAAATAAAGAAAGAAAAACATCTGTTCTGGACAAAGCAGGGTCTGGAACATCAAAGAACGCAAATACTAGGTCAATCGTGAATCCGACCAGACCGTTTGACACCTGGCGAGACAAATCAGGTCAACTATGTGATAAATCAAATCCTTGCAATGTTGCAAGATTTTGAACAGAAATTCTGATTCATAGCATTTGGTATTTCTTTAAAGACGGGGTGCCTTACGCATATCCATTCATTTGAGTCCTCATTATCTAATTGTATATCTTGTACTTCACAGTGTGTCAAAGTGACAAAGCTGTCAAAACAATGCAGTCTGCTGGAACGCAAGACTGCATTCCAAATTACATCAGAATTCCGTTAATGCTTGGGGAAGGCAGTAGTCACAGTCCTGTTAGCAGCACAGGCCAGTTGTCACGGGGTGAAAATGGTGAGCTTTTGTGCAGCAAATGAACCCTTGTGTCTGCTGTGGCGGTCATTATGCAGAGGGCTGGACACATGCCTCCAAGCTCAAGCCACAGCGCAGGGGACCAAGGCGTCCCTCACAGCCTACACAGGCCACGTCTTCATGGGCAGTATCAGGAAACACAGTTTACAGAGACATACTAAAGCAGACATTCCAGCTATTTTCTCTGGAATGACCAGGTGAATGTGACTTTTCTGTTACTGGTCACTGAGGAAGTAGTCATGCCGGTTGTTGGCTGTCAGTGTCAGCCATTTCCAACACTAGCTCAGCAATGGCCCGCAACTTTGCCTGATGTATATTCTTATAGTGTCGAGTCGACAGCTCAACCAGGGCAGAGCTGGGTTAGGGGGTCAAGGATCAGCTCAGCCGCGATTACGCGGAGACGGAGCCAGCGCTGCTGATGAGAGAGGGCTATTAGGAGAGAGGGGAAGCATACCGATGTCAATCTCTTCTCCAAATATGGCCTCGTACAGGAGGAGAAAGGGGCCCCCTGTACATACACTTTTCTGATAGACAGTCCAGCAAATGTGTGAGAGTTCTATCAGAGGAAGGTATCAATTTCAAGGCTGGGTGACGACATTCAGATACTTATCGGCTGGGAAAGTTCAAAGTTGGCTCATTTTCATTACACGTGGTTGTGCAAGTGGCATTACAGAAGTAGTTGCATTTACACTGTGTGCAGGCAAGGGGTATGAGGACACGAGGATTTGACTAAAACCAGCATATCCCCCATTTCCTGATGATGCCCTGATGTGCACGAGAGTGTCCCGGCACATCCTGTCCCCTCGCCGCATTAACACGGCAGCCAATGGAGCTTTGTCCCAGGAGATTACACAGGCTCTCATTTAAACAGACAAAGCAGGCTTATGCCCCTAATGCGGCGGAGCTGCAGCCGGAGGGGGGGGGGGAGGGTGGTGGTGGAGGAGTCGCCGCGGTGAGAGGGCAAGGGGATGGTTGCTTAGCGCAGAAACGGCAAGCATCCAAACCTGAAACAACAATGACCGGGGCGGGTCAGTATCGTTCCTCCCCAGTCCCAGGGGGAACTACTGTTCCACAAGCCCCACTGCCGGCAGTGCGCTATAATATCAACAGCGCTATCGGCTCAATTTCCTGTTATTGCTAGAGAGCTTCCGCCAGTCACGCTCTCCAGGTCAGAGGAGTTTGCCTGGCCGGCCTATGCCCTGCGTCTCGGCCATCTCAGGCACCGTCGCTCTAGCCTTCACACCGCTCCCCACACCCACCCGCTCACCAGTGACATTCCTCAGGGAAGACTCCTGGAAGTTCCACTGGAGTTGTCACGGGGAAGGAATGTCACTTGGTGCTGATGCGTTCTACAGCAACTGGGCGGACACCCCGTTCCAGATCTGAGCTGCGTGCACTCCAGCAGCTATTTTGCTGAGAAAAGAGGAAGTGCTGGTTTCTTATCGCAGGGTTAGAAACACAGCTGATCAGCTGCCCCGTACACAGACATGCTGGTGTCAGCTGTCTGTACTGTGGGCTTGAGCCCACAAGTGCCTGCAGTCTGTCAACCTGCAGCTGTGCATCAGCACCATATCATTTGAAAGATTCCAGAGGATCCTTTGGGGGTTGTGCCCCTGAAAAGCTATTTTTTTCCAGCTTTTGTTTCTATGGTAGGAAACAAAACACACTTCAGAGACTTTGCAGAGTTTGCCTGCAAACTGTAATAAACAAGAAGTTCAACAACTCCGTCTCACTTGACACAGACAGGAAATAAACAACCTCTTGGAATCTAAAACTTCACTGATGCAAAGAACAGTCTTGAAGGCAGGCGACAACAAAGGCCTGGTGAGGCTCAAGAAACTGGCTTCCTGGCGTGTCAGCTAAACTAAAAGTAAATTTAGTTGTAGCCCGCTGTGTGTTGACAAAGGTTGCCAGAACAGCAACTCAAGCTTCCAAACACGTTCAGCCAGTACCATGAGAGCGGCGCAGTGAGGGAGGAATAGTTTCCCCAGACACATTCCAGATCCCGACGAGCACGGACAAGCTGTGGGCGTATGAGTCAGAGCCAGACCAACACCTCCACGCTCTCTTCTTCACCACACTGACAGTGTAGAAGACTGAGGTCATCTACAGTTTTATGAAAAGTAGTTATGTAATATTCAAAACATTCCAACATAAATTAAAAAAGGAAAAAGATTAAAAAAGAAAAAATCTTCTGCACAACTAGGGTAAAAACAAACATCTTATCTAAAATCCCAAGGGATCTTTTAATTTATCATCAAACAGAAAAGAATGATAATTCCAAATAACAAGGCTGGACATCAAGGTAGGGGTAAACTGGAGGTTGAATAGCTATATTCAGGGGCAGGATGTTTGCTGCAAATTTGATGAAATGTTCCCTCAGAACAAAGCGACCCCCCCCCCCCCCCCCCGTCCCCTGAAAATAAATAAAACAAGGCTAGAAACTGTGTAGGACTCGCCAATGCGTTTAAGAAATCACTGCAACCTCATTCTGTTCAGGGTTTGGATATTCTGCAGCGTCCTTTCCATCTCCCGTGTGCTAGTTTGCAGCAGCCCCTTTCTCACGCACCCCTGGGGCCAGGTCAGCAGCCCCTTCCTCATGCACCCCTGGGGCCAGGTCATGTCTTTGGTGGGTCCCTCAAGCAAACAACGCTATTCTGGTCTGCCTGCCTCAGGTGCGTGAAAAGAGTGAGCACACAAAATGCTAGCAGACTATTTTTACAACATGCCTAGGACTTGTAAGCTGGTGGGGAAAAAAAAAAAAATCAAAGCTTGATTTTCTTTTCCAGAAAAAAAAGAGAACACGCGCACACTTTCAGCTGATCTGCTGTACTGCAAGTCCTTTCTGCCTAGTCCATCATGATTTGACTCAAGAGCTCTCACACGGGGTGCGGCTTCATATCAAAAGACAACTTGTCCTCGGACTCCCACCCACAAATCTTAATCTTTCCACATGCCCTAAAAAAGCACATTGCCCACTTCTCAGCTCCATGACCATCAGAAGCACGCCACCAGCCAGGCATAAACACTGCCGCTTGATCAAGCTCAGGTGGAGTGCGGAGGTGTGCCTGGCGGAGCGGAAGGATAAACAGCTGCCTCCTGGTCTCTGTCTTGCGTGTACGTGTGTGTGTGCGGCCACGGTGCCTGCGCTGAATCACACAGTGTTTTTCCACTGACGCTGAGCTGCCGGCGAGCCGACCCCTAACACTAATAACTAATAACACCCTGACAACCACGGCTCGTTGGGTGGACAGAGGGGGCAAGAGGCTGCTGTTCCGCCTCCTGCTCCCTCAAGAGACAATATGTATGGAGAGAGAGAAAAAAAACTTTCACCCATGTGACTAAGTGGTAACAAGGGTCGAAGGTCTCTAAAAGCCTGTGCTGCTGTGTTCAATTTTTAAAGCAGTAAATGGAGTACCAGCAACTCAGCAGAAAAATGGCTGTACAACCTGAATGCTATACATACTCTACTCAGGAAAGGACACTGATTCAGCTTGCATGACTTCTACTGGTCTAACATAGAGGTTTCATATAGCACTTACAAATTTGTTCTATAGCAGTTAGTAGTTTGATACTTGTGGTCAATGGATACTGTGCAGGACACTCTTGCTGGCAAAAAGACACTGATACCTTAGAAAATTAAAAGCAGAATGTGTTTGTGACTATTAGGACTTTGTCCATTTATATTCTGACATATAGGCTATATCAAAGTGTTGCAGACAATACAAATGCCAATCAGTAGTTGAGAAAGGGGAAAGAGGCAGTTACTGAATAGACACTGAAAACACTTACCGCCATCACCAGCTCAAAGGGCTGTTTGTAGACCCTCACGGGTGACTGATATTTTTGCACCATGGTGCCACCTCCACTGGTGCCGTCAACCTGTGAGCAAAGACCAAGAAATAACACGTTTACCTCAAGTATTACATAATAACTGAATATTTCTATGATAGGCCATGATGTGAGTAATGGCCCAACCTCAGCTACTACCAGCTACTTTACGCCACAACAGCTGCCAACATAGAGGGATCTTTCAGGGAGTACGGGAGTGGGGGGTAGGAAATGTATACAGGGTCGTCTCACTGGATGCAAATAGTCTCCCATTCACCAATTCGGCTGCATGAGGTTGGCAGTGCGCCCAGCACCTTGAGTGGCCGTCCGCAGTGAAATACTGCAGGAGAACACTCTCAGCCGCTGTGGGTGAGCAAGCCCATCTCATTGATAAACACAGCGGTCTGAATTAATCAATGGCCACAGAGAGACTTCTTAGCTACTCAGGGTGGCACTGGTACACACAGCACAATGCTTAAAGCAAGATAGAGTTCAGTCTTGGTGCCAGCATTGCACACAAAAAAAAACAACAAAAAAAAAACGTCCTCTCCCTGATTTCTGGAGGAGGTACTGCTGATTTAAGTACTTTGGTATCTCAGCAATAAACTGTGCCTGCTGAAACAGAGGACAGCACTGCACTGCACCTTCATTCCATACAGGACCTGGCAGGGATTAGGAACGCGGAGTTATTTTTAAAAGCACGTTTCGCATTGTTTGTACTATACACACTACACAGAACGTACTGCATCATCACGATAGGGTGTCTGACGTTTGGGAGTCTGAGACTTAAAAGGAGGGGGGAATTTAATGCACAAATAGCATGTCTAAGTCATTTAGGTGGAGGGTTTGCTAATGTCTGATATAATAACAGAGCGACTATGGTCTCAAAAGCATGGCCAGACTAAATTAAGTCTATAAAGTTACTGTAGGCAATCAATACAAAGTCTACACGTGTTTACATGATATTTACCAGCATTGCTTGTATGGGTTTCTTATCACCTGTTTTAAAAAGACAGATAGTTCCATGATTCAGTACATAGATAGCAGCATGGCAGGCAGACCAGAAATAAGCCCTTTGCCACATGTTTAACTAGGCTGTAAGGAAGAGACACTCAGTACATTGAGGTTAGATAACAAGGATGCCCCTAATATGTAGTAGGTTAATGTCGTCAAAATAACAGTAGCCTAGCTTCACCCAGCAACTAAGATCAATGCTGCAGTTACTTAACTCTGTGATTGAAATCATTATCACATTAGGATAACTGCCTGGAATATTAATCATACGGAGCTAGAAAGGCATCTAGTTAAACCAGTGCAGAACAGCTCGTACCCCCGGATTCTTAAACTGTAACGCGAGTCAAAGATAGCCTACAAAATAGCAGCATGGAACTACCTGGTCGCATTCGACACTTTCTTGGCTACAAAGTAGCGAGTAACTCACCACATGGAATTATCAAATAATAGACAACCAACAAAGATTAAAGTTACACACAAATATGATTTATAGATCCACATACTGCCCATTGACTAACGTGCAAATGGACAAGAAACAACGTTAACAAATGAAGCACGGTTTTAGTCTAAACGATGCTTGATTTTGTTGCTAGCTTTCGTGGTTTCGTTGCTAGTGAACAAACAAGCCCGCTAACACATAGAAGTGCAGTCTGCGTTGTTCGCCACAATTTACTAGCATTAAAATACAAAAACAATAAAGCAACAACTCACCAACCTATGTGAAAAATGGAAGTACGCCCAGGATTCTGCACCGGAATAAGCAGGCAGTAACTAAACAACGATGTAGCGAATCACTTCCAAAGGCATCCCGAAGCTTCTTAGCTGTCGGAGAATAGCAAACCCGGTTTGTGTTAATACTATCGTTAACTTAGCTTTTGTAGCTAGCTGGCTTGCTGTGCTGTTTCAGTGACAGTCATATGATTCTGCTACTACTATGCAACCCACTATTTAATTCAGCATCTTAACATTTTCAGAGGCTAACTTAAAAGGCTTCAGTTCAGTAGCCTACCTCTGGCAGTGAAGGATGTGTTTTCGTCCGTCACTGCTGAGGGGGAGGCTGTATCACCGATTAAAACCATTCACTCAGCCTCCCGTTGACAAATTATCACACTCCGCCCCCTTGTACTCTTCCGCACTCTCTGTACAGCAGCATGGATGTCCAGAATACTTCACTGCCCTCCTGTGTTTGGTCACAGAACTTCGATTTTTTTTTTGCCCTGCCATTCATGCCGTTTCACACACTGTACATTCAGAGGTTTTAAATGCTCAAATGTGTTTACAGGAGATCAGTTAATAGGTCTACAATGCCATCAGTCAGTGAGAGTATTTTTGTTTTATTGTAGGCCTATGGGTCAAATATGAATATTCACACAATAACTCCACACTGTTAACTGTGGTAAATGAACAAATGGATATAATGTGGCATCTGCAGTACAGCAGGGAATTATGTAACAGCTCAACAGTACAGATGCTGACACAAAATGTCCCAACCAGTGTAATTATGTAGCCTAACAATCTCTGTTCAATTAATAGACAGAACAGACTACCATTTTTTCGATTAGGCAACACAAGTCAAACGATTCAACTATTGAATAATTGCTATAACTACTAGCCTTGTTCAATTCCAACATTCTTGCTCATATGTGAGAAGGTGGCCTACTTTAAAGAGTCAAGGGTTTTGATGCAATGTGTAACACTATTTTGAGGTTTAATGAAAGCATCCCAGCTACACCAGAGGCAATATAGGCTCCTGTGTTCTGTATACTTTTGCAAAGCACAATTTGTCACTTGATTTATCCAAAGTAAAACATGTTTTCTCCATAACTGATTGCCTTAAATAAATGGATTCTGTTATCCAAGAGCCCTATTTGGCACTGGGTCCAGGTCACATCAAAGTGGCTTACTCAGGAGGTCCAGGATGTCTCTGTTTAAGGCTGATACTTTCAAGGGGCGGATAAAGGCAGTCTTTTTAGGAATGCTTATTAACATGTAACTAAATAGCTTAAGGCCCATAAATGTTTGGTGAGTAGTAAGTCTACATCTTAAAGTTTATAAATGTGAAAAATTTAACTACTATTCTATGCGCTTTTTAAGGTTTTCTAAGGTCTTTCTAAACACTCAGGGCATCACATTTTATATACTTAAATTTCACAGCAGCAGTCCAGACACCAAACACTCCAACATCTCTCTGTGGGTATCGGTCTGTGGATTTTTAACCACAGGGAAGCATGTACACCCCTGTAGTTAGAAATATATAGTAGTATACATAGTAGTCAAGCAGTTTACAGCCACAGCTGATAGCATTAACCTGATTACATTCCGCAGTAAGGCCAATGGTCTACATCTTATGGTCTAACATTAAAGTTCCCCAAGGTCAGCTCATTTATAGCACAAGTCTGTGAGATTCTGGTCTTGTAATGCATGTTGCGGCTTTATTCGTATCACATTAGTTTTTTTTTTACTTCATTGCCATGTCAACATTTTTCTTAGTGTAGCTCACAAGCTTACAACAGATAATCATGTAATTTATTGTTTAGCAGGTAGATTGTTGAGAGAACTTGGCCAATCTCTATAGTTTCTAACTCGAGCCAAAAGCATGTTTTAAAGTCCAATTCTAGTATGGCAGTGGCTGGGAGAGGACAATGTGAGTGGCTGAATCCTTACTGATGCTAAACTGCAACCTGGCACATTATTACATCAATTGAAAGTCCAACCCAGGAAGCACACAAAGAAAAAACAAACTTGGTGAGAAGTGTTCTGTTCTAAAAACTTCTTAAAAATGTATAATTATTTCTGGTCAGTTGATTGGTGGCCATCTCTAGGCAACCATTAGCTTACTGGTTAGCGCTTCAGACTTCTAACCGGAGGGTTGCTGGTTCGAACCCTGACCAGTAGGCACGCCTGAAGTGCCCTTGAGCAAGGCACCTAACCTCTCACTGCTCCCCGAGCGCCGCTGTTGTTGCAGGCAGCTCACTGTGCCGGGATTAGTGTGTGCTTCACCTCACTGTGTGCTGAGTGTGTTTCACTAATGTTTCACTAATTCACGGATTGGGATAAATGCAGAGATCAAATTTCCCTCACGGGATCAAAAGAGTATATATATTCTTGTACATGTGATGCATTCATTGGAGGAGCTTGTTCTTCATATGGGATACTAAAGCTCATCAGCATCATCCAGCAGTGGAAGAACCGCACACAGTGCCACACTGGAGAACCACACGTGCACCAATAAGGACACACACTGTAAGGCCTAAGGGCATGATGCCACCAGATTTGCTTATGCATCTCTAACAAGATTTCATATACCATGGAACACTGAGGGACTGAATGGCCTTGACCGTGCACTTTGTTACACAATGATGTGTTTCATCTTATCTGGCAAATTCAACACAAGTCGTGTTCTCTATAAATGAGGCGTCAAACGCATGATAAATGTTTCTCTAATATTATCAAGTGAGTACATAATTTAGTTGGTGGACAGTAAGTGTCGAGTCCTCTAGCAGAAAAAACAGGCCAAAACAGGCCTTTACTGGAACATGGTAAATCACTTCCACCTACATTTGGGAAGACCAGACATCAATGCAAATTGGATCTTAATGCCAACTGTCAGAACAGTGGTTAGGGAATGCTGCAATATCGCAGAACCCACCAGCAAGTTTTCATTGTCAGAAAGTCCAGAGTTGCTAAGAAATGGACCTTGCTCAGGTGAGTCTTTCCCAATCTGGACATAATTCACAATTTTAATATCTAAACCTTCTATTCGCCAAGGACTCAAGGCAGTGTCAAAGCAGCCTTAATTTGCATTGCACTGTCCCAACCAATACCATTTATAGCCTTTGTGGCAAGCAGTGAGATTTCAACATCACCTTATGAAACCATGGATCCAGCCCAGTGAACAAGTGGTTTGGGCAAACGCAGGATGATTTATTGCCTGGTAAACAGGATTACACAAGTGTTACAATGGCTGTGTCCTTCTCCACAAAGAGGCTCAAAGGTTCAAGTGAGTTGCACAAAAAAAATTATAGACAAAAAGCTAGGTACACCCCATGGGTCCAAACCATAGAAAGTTCCAGTGCCCTAACGGCTCCCACACACAGCTGCGTGCATTGCGTTGCTGGAGACACATCCCATTCACTTTACATGGGCTCACGTGATCCGTTGCCAAACTGAATTGTGGGTCCGTTGCGTCGCGTTTCTCCCGCCGCTCGCGTTGAGGAGTTCAGCTGTTGCTGCACCGACAGACGGCACCGGCCAATCAAGCCAATCTACGGACCAGAGCCAGCAATTGTTCCATTGAAGTCTATCGCCATAGCTCAGAATATCACCACATATGCTAAGATATTGGTTCTATAGAGTTAAGAATGTGAATTTCGGGCAAGGTTTTATGATCCTCAAACCCTTCTGACCATTTCAGAAAACACTGGTACACATTCCAGTCTGGAGAAAATAGACCTTATAGCAGGTGTGCGCCTGTTATTAGAGTGCATGAAAATGCAATCTACTGTTATCCGATTTCTTCTTCTTATTCTTCTAAAGCTTTTTGTGCGGCTTCAACCGTTTTAACGTAGAAACTTCATTCAAACTGCGTTACGTAGGTCTTACTTAGGACAGGTGTGGAATGTATTTTTCATATTTGTAACTTTTATACTTTTTGAACTATTAATTAAAAACTACTGAACATTTTCCCATAGACTTAACATTGCCTATTATGGCATCACAATAGGGCACTTAGAATCCTATGCCAAGTGTTCCGGCCAGAGGTAGAGCTGCGACAACTCCATTGACGCTAACAGAGACGGTTGATAAAGCACGAAATTGGAAGTGTAGGATCATTATGACACCCTCTGAATGCACGCCAAGTTTCGAGGAATTCCGTTCATGGGGGGCCACACAATAAATTAATTTATGTTACTATACACCAACTGGCCTGTAGGTGGCCGGAGACAGTTTTCTGTGAATATCTCGAGAACCGTAGGGCCTAGGAGGTCCACCTTTTTTTTGTATGTTGGTCTTAAGGGGGCATGTCAACCCATTACCACTTAATGTATAGCGCCACCTAGTTAAAAATTAAAAAGCAAAAAATTAGGTGTTTTCATCACAATATCTCTGGCTGACATGGTCAAAACTGCACGAAATTGAAAGTGTAGGATCATTATGACACCCTCCGAATGCATGGCAAGTTTTGTGGACTACAAAACATACAATAACAATACAATAAAATAATTTATGTGTACATTTAGTGACACCAACAAGGATTCCCGGGACACTGAAACACCGGGGTACACGAAACTTGGTGGGCATGTAACCCCACATGGATGGCATGGAACCATGGTTTTTTGTTTTGATCTGTAGCCCCCCCGCTGTACTGGACCCCCCGAAAGGAGGGTAGGGCAGACACAGTTTTCTGTGAATATCTTGAGAACCGTAGGGCCTAGGATGACCAATTTTTTCCGTATGTTTGCCTCCAGGGGTCATGTTAACCCATTCCATGTGCAGACATGTGCATAAACTGATACACACGCACACACATACATTCACAGTAATCATACGTATGACACATACTCACACAGTAGACATATGTATGCATGCATGCACATGCACAAACACACATACGCAGGCAAACACACAAGCACGCACACACACACACCCACACACATAAACATAAACGTGTACACGCACACATGCACACAATTCAAGAATTTCTCAGAATTATGAACAGGCAAGATGGGGGTGGGGTTGTATAAAATGAATTTTACATGTGAAATCTATGAACTAATCATGTTTTGGTACTTGTTGTCTAGCAGATACCAGTGAGAATTGAGTGTGGATAATGCATGACAGTTAGAATCATATAGGCCTTTCAGCGTGATTTATTTTTGTGGAAAAAATGTGCTGGACTGGGCGGCGGTCATATTTTGTACCGCTCTGCGGTACATCTAGTTTCCTCTAGGCTTGATTATTGCAACTCACTGTATATAGGTGTAACTAAATCTACTCTAAACAGACTCCAGCTGGTCCAAAATGCTGCAGCCAGATTACTGACTGGATTTAAGAAACGTGACCACATTTCACCTGTGTTGGCAAAACTGCACTGGCTTCCTGTGGAACAAAGAATTCATTTTAAAATTCTTCTGTTTGTTTTCAAAGCTTTACATGGTTTAGCACCTCAGCATTTATGTGATCTTTTAATTCCTTACTGTCCTCCTAGACCTCTTCGATCATCTTCCCAGTGTCTTCTGTATGTTCCTTCTGCCTCTCTTAAATCCCAAGGTGACAGAGCTTTCTCTGTCTATGCTCCCCAGCTTTGGAATAGCCTTCCTTATGTTGTGAAATCCTGCCCCACTATTAGTAGTTTTAAATCCAACCTAAAGACCTACCTCTTCTCCCTGGCTTTTAACACTCCCTGACCTCTCCCTTTTTTATATGTATATGTATTATTGTTATTATTATTATTTTTATTATTATTATTTTATGTAAAGCACTTTGGTGCAATGCTATTGCTTTGAAATATGCTATATAAATAAATTTGACTTGACTAATTATAATAATAAACAATTTATGCATCGACTATTGACTTTTCTGCTGCTCAGTCTTTATCAGTTCCTCATCAAATAAATGAAAAGAGGCTAAGCCCAATAAATGTGCCACACGTAATAGCCGAATATAAGAACCCTTGCCTATCCCATTTCAATTAGGCAGCACTAAACCACCACGAACAAGCGGTCATTAAGTTTTTGCGTTTAGTAGGCCTACAACTTTTATGACTTGACGTTTCTTGGGCATTTAGCTTCACCATCACGTCAAGTTGTAACATATGCGCAATGCTCATCTAGGCTATGGATTTAAGTGGCTTAAAGGCAGCAAAAGTGGGATAACTGCTTCCCCAAAACAATTCCTCCATAACTGTGTATTTAATCGTTTGATATGTGGATAACTTTCAGTGGACTAAACAAAAGGTAAAGATTTTGTTATCACAAGGCTAGCTGGTACGTTATATGGCGAAGCATATAGCCAACTTTGTTTGCAGCAGTGAAGCGGAGTTTGTTGTTAACATTGTTGGTAACTGTCAGGGAATTTAACCCCAACATATAGTTACAAGAACCACAACACGTAGTATGGCTTTGCCCACAAACTCTGGTACCAAGAGGAGAGCCTGTTAATGTAAGGAAGAATTCCTCACACCATCAGTCTCTGACTCTGCAGCCCAAAAGCTGTGTCTTTTATTGTACAGATGCACACAGAAAATAGGAAGCAAGACATAGCGACTTTATTGTGACATACTCTTATCTCACCCACACACAGACAGGGTGCAGTTCCTGTCTGTCTGGGTGCACACTTAACTTGTACTCTGTTCTTAGAACTCAGCACAACAACATTTAACTTGAACTCTCTGTTCTTAGAACTCAGCACAACAATATTTCTGCTTACAGCTTACACAAAGTTATACAATGATAATAATTTCCTTACAGTAACGTAAACGTTTCTTCAGTTAGGAGCAGTAGCCTACTGTTTTTTTTATGTTGCATTCATTTTCATTGGCAAAAGCTAGCCTAATATATATAATATAAAATGAGAACCTATATAGATTTGAGGGAGCTGCAGCTGTTAGCATCAGCACGGTCATATATCACAGCAGGCACTAGCCCAGTGAAGGATCGTGTAAACCCCATCCCCAGAAACCAGTTTAAAACCAAGCTTGCGCTGATGATGCATGATCACTGATCAAATTGCTATTTTCTGACAGGATGAGCACAACCATGCAGGTTGTCTGAATCTCAAGCTCTTTAGCCTAGCATCTTAATGCTGTATTCACAGCACGGTGAATGACAAACGGTGACAAAATGCTGTTGTTTATGAGTTCATAGCCTGGTTATTTATCAAGGACTAGATCACGTTTTATATGTTATTATGATCACTCGCATCGCATTACCATGGGGTTACTGTGTAGGTAATGCTACGGTTAACTTAGCATTGTGGTGAAAAAGAAAAAACTAATGGAGCGCTAGTGTGCGGACTTTTTTGTCATTTTAACTTAACATGCCCACCATTACACTGGAGAGATGTTAGAAAACTTTTAAGCTACTTAAAGTAGCTCATATCAGATCAGTGAAGAACTACCAGAGAAAACATTGGGGAGAAAACTAAAACAAGTTAATGTTATACTAGCTGTGTTACAGTTTCTCGTTGCAAAATTAAAATCTCCATGCGCTTTTGTTGGCTACACAGTCTCAAAAACACTGTTTACAGCTCTTGAGTCACATACTAGGTCATTTTTTTTTATAACGATAATTTAGATAGGCCTAAGCTACACTTATGGGGTGGGTGCTATTGCGTTTTGTAAAGAATCTCCCGTCTTGGTTTTGTACAGAAATTAATATTAAGTGACACATACGTAAAAGGGAGGAAAAAAACTTCCGATATTTAGCAGGCTACGGTCTGGAATTTAATTTAATAGCCTATTGTTGTAATGGTACTACACAGTTTACACAATAATTACACTGTGTTATAAATATTGTATATCAATGCATTTATTGTCTGTCAATTACCCACAATTGTGGCTCTGTCTCATTGAACAGTAGCTTATTTAATGCATTCTAATCCATTGTCAATCACTTCCGGGAACTTTTTGAAGTTTACATGAACCACGTGACCTTAACGAATTTTGAACACCCATAGAGCTGGTAAGTCTCGCCCATCCGCTAAACCCCCAGTGGACCTCTAGATTGAAAAATCGTCAATGCAAGTGAATGTGAGAAAATAATTATTTTCTGGTCCCGTTTGAATTGTGCCATGAATGTGAACATATGTTGTCTGTGAATTTTTAATATAATTTCTCATGTTACGAGTTTGACAGTATATTATATGATTCTTCGGCTAGCAGTTGTGGAAGAGACATAACGAGAAAGACTACATGTCGCCTATGTGACGTGAGCTAATCGCTAACATTAGCTGATATGCTAGTTTTTGTAACGGCAGGAATAAACACACATGGTAACAAAAATATTCGAAACATGTCTAGCTTCACTCAACACATTAACACTATGATACAGTGTAATAGTAAAGTCGTATGGTTCACTATGTTCAAAGTCGATCTTAATAACCCTCTTCATCTCAACCGACTGATGGTTGTTATGGGAAACTAGTTAGCTGTCGTCTAGGGGAAAGCTGTAGTCCACAAAGTGCTCTCACACAAAGTTTAACCGCATCAAACTTCTACCCGCTAAATTGTAGCATTCTTTACACGAAAATTTATATTAAAAATTCACAGACAACATATGTTGACATTCATGGCAAAATTCAAACAGGACCAGAAAATAATTATTTTCTCACATTCACTTGCATTAAAATTTTTTCAATTTAGAGGTCCAGCGGGGATAGCGGAAGGGGCGGGACTTACCAGCTCTATTGTCGCAACTCTACCTTTATATGGCTCTGGTTCCGGCCATTTCCAGCAACTGTCTGTCTCAGGCTTTAAGCATACAATATGGCTCTCTTAAGACTACAGATCCTGTTCCAACTGTTTCCTCTGCCCACAACTGTTTCAAAATAAAAGTCTCCACTACAATAATTCCCTATTAAATAATTTAACCATTTAAACTATCCATCTATTTAACTTTTCAACTATTCCAACTGTCAGTTAGCATCAACTATGCCGCTAGCCTACTATATTAAACCACCACCTACCTAGCAACCAATTTAGCAATCATTGAAATGAAGCATCTATGTCAGTTTCCATAGCAACCAAGATGATTATACTAGCAAACCACTGTAGTAACTCCTTTATATTTCTGATAGTAGCCACCATGGACACCCTAGCAACAACCTAGCAACCACATTCACAGTTAAAACCTAGCAACCAACATCATTAACCTAGCAACCAGCATAGCAACCACCATAACTACTCTAGCAACAGTCAGTTGTCATCAACTTTGACTCCCGTTAACTGTTTCCTCTGCTCACAACTGTTTCAAAATAAAACTCCTCACTACAATAATTCCATTTTAAATAATTTAACCATTTTAACTATCCAACTATTTAACTGTTCAGCCTTTCAAACTGTCAGTTGTCATGACTCCCGCCAACTGTTTCCTCTGCCCACAACTGTTTCAAAATAAAAGTACTCAGTACAATAATATCCTATTAAATAACCTAACCATTTTCACTGTCCAACTATTTAACTGTTCAGCCATTCCAACTGTCAGTAATCATCAACTACAACTCCCGCCAACTGTTTCCTCGGTCCTCAACTTCAAAATAAGTCCTCAATACAATAATTAACTATAAAATAATTTAACCATTTAAACTACTCAACTATTTAACTGTTTGGCCAATACAACTGTCAGTTGTCATCAACTATGACTCCCCGCCAGCTTTTTTCTTTATCTGACCTCCAATTTTTACTTAGATTATATTTTAGAGAATATTCAACAATATTTCATTCAGCAGCCATTTTTGCATTTTCATGCATTCGTAATTCCCTGGAATTACATACTCTAGTTTATTCTGCTGCTGTTGGCCGGTTGCTACACACACTCAATACGTTTCTTTATGTAGACAGGACTCTATCCCCATTTCACGCCTATAAACATGAACTACAGCAAAGTATCTTGCTCCGCCCATGTGTAATCTTTGACGCAGCCAGGCAGCTACAGCGCTACACTGTGGGGGCAAGTCCATGAGCTCCCATGTACATGCCCTAGAGCAGTGGTCCCCAAACTAAGGCCCGCGGGCCGGATACGGCCCGCCACCTCATTTTGGGTGGCCCCCCAAAACATGTCTGTGGTATATAGCATCTGGCCCGCACGGGAGTACAACATAGTCAAACTATAACCTCCGTAATTTCCCCCATTCATTCTCTATGGAGAGTCTGTACAGTACACTTGTAATACACTTTTTATCCACTGGTGGTTGTTTTGGCACTGTTTTGCATTTACCAATCGAAAACTGAATGAAATGTAGGCCTACCTGCAAACAAATGTAAGAGGCCTATGCTGACTGCATCAGTGCTCAAAGTATTCTAAAAGTTTATCAATTAATTGTTAATAATTAACTTCTTTTCAAGTCATATTTCTGGGACTTCCTGGGATAATTATTTCCATTTTTTATTCACTCTTTCAAATGTTCATCCAAATTCACAAAATTCTCATCAGGTGAGTGGAAGTTAGAATGGTGGTGATTTCAGATGTTTTTGCCAGCACTTCATAAACTCTCATAGTTTGAGAACTTTAAATTATTTGTAGGATATTGCTTGTTCACAACTTGAGCTGTGTATGCAAAGACAGAGTTCAGAGTTCACACATTGTAAATAAAATATACTTTTGGGACTCCCTGCTAATACTTTTGGGAATGCTAAAGTCTTTTTATTCGTATTATTTCATTTGAGCTACATTTTACATGGCATGATGGAAATATAAACACAGCTAACAATGGTATTAAATTGCAGTAGCCTATGATTAAATGTAATTGAATATTCAACTAAGGTAGACTGTTGTTGTTTACAGTACTATGCTATTTATGGTTACTGATATACTCCAGAGTCTCTGGCCCTCTCTTAGAGCCAGGCATAGTGAGCTGTAGCCTGCTTGGCCTGTCTACGTACTTCTGGTCGATTTATTTTCCCTACAGTACTCCGTCTGGAATAGGTTGATCCGCTTTCGTTTACTTCGGCAGTTGGGCAGCCGACCAACCAGCGAACAGTGGGCGTCCCTGAGAGCAATTACGTACCCAGGCATGGTGTGTCAATTACTACGTCCCCGCCCCTGAAGCAGATGCTTGGAATACATCAACGTAGGGAGCGAAAATGACTTCTACTAATGAAATCTTTGAGCAAATGTAAGTAATACTTTAGCCTATTAACAGGAGTGTCATGAACGAAGTCACAGTGGAGTAGGATGTTATATCGTCAGCTAAACTTTAGTCATAGATTTTGTCACTTGAAATAGGCTACGAACGTACCCGAGTCAAACTGTAGTTTAGTAGGCTACATGGTCGGGTCAAAATCGCTATTTTTCAAACACTAAGAAGGCTCGACATAACTTGAAACTTTGATCGAAGCATCATCAGTGTCTCTACATATGAACTCGAGCATTAAGAACATTGTTCGTGTACACATAGTTTACTAAAAAGAAAGATTTTGGACAACTCACTCCTTGCAAGATGGCAAAATGGCAGCGAGCAGAAAAAGCAAGTGAGTTGTTCAAAACCTCTCTTTTAGTAAACTCTGTGTACACCAACAATGTTCTCAATGCTCGAGTTCATGTGTAGAGACACTGATGATACTTCGATCAAAGTTGCATGTTGTGTCGAGCCTTCATAGTATTTGAAAAATAGCGATTTTGACGCGATTGTATCAAATAAGTAGTAGCCCTATACGAATCCCATTCAAAAGGTAATTTCACCCGAAAACGACAACGCATACAAGCTTAAAAGTGGCGCTTTGGACGTACTTATGCATTTATATGAAAGTTTGACTTGGGTACATTCACAAAACACTATATGATGCATTTTGGCGAGAGTTACGCAGATGAAACGTGTGATTGTTTGCTGATAAGATGCACCCGTGCTTTTTAGGGGCGTGCAGCAGAGAAACTTCTCTGTATGACGAAACGCCGGTTGTTAGTGATTGGTTCAAAGGAACTCCAATGATTTTAAACCTCAAACTGTGCCCTCCCACCCAGAAATAAACGAATGTCTATGGATCTAGGCTAGACTCTCTGCGAAGTCAGAGAGTCTGGTTTCCAGGCTAAGTGAGCTGGCCCTCGGAAGAAAAAGTTTGGGGACCACTGCAGCTGCAGCAAGGTAACCAGGTAACAGATTGTTTTCGTTTTTTTCATACCCACAGTACTCCGACATTGAGAAATGGAGATGAATAAAAACTCACCGGATCTCTCCTTTAAAGCTGCAGTTTAACACTTTCCTTTATTGACAATTCTGCTAACTGCAGTAGAAACAGAGGCAACAGTGGGCTATACATTATATATTTGATAAGCCTACATAAAATCCTCTAGGGTGTATGAGTCAAACTATTTCTTTTGGCATACCTACAGTCACTCAGGTGTTCACGATGGCAGGACACTCCAGACTGGACACATGAAGGGGGGGGGGGGGGGGAGGAGGGGGAGAGGTGAAATTCAATAGTAATACTACACAGGTACAACTAAGAGTCTTAGAAAAACAACAATTCAACAGAAATTAATGTCTGCAGTATCATACATGAGCATCAAACAGCTGTATACATGCTCACACCTGCAACTGCCAGTGACAGTCTCTTTGCTGTCTCTGTTATAGTCTAGGTCTGACAGGGCAGGCTCCAGCATACTACCCGACAAGTCTGGCAACACAGAAGCTTTTGCCCCAGACCAGAAAGACAAAACTACCGGTAGTCAGTCAAGACACTTACCAGCAAATCCAACCAGTAGTGGGACGAGTAAAGGGATAAGATGGTCAACGCTCATTTCCCCATCAGCAGTGTGCTTCATGTCGGCCTCTAGGGTGGGGGTGGGCGAGTCAAACTATTTCTGTTGGCATACCTAGTCACTCAGGTCTTGGCGATGGCAGGACACTCCAGACTGCTGAACACATGAATTGGGGGGGGGAATTCAATAGTAATACTACACAGGTACAACTAAGAGTCTTAGAAAAACAACAATTCAACAGAAATTAATGTCTGCAGTATCATACATGAGCATCAAACAGCTGTATACATGCTCACACCTGCAACTGCCAGTGACAGTCTCTTTGCTGTCTCTGTTATAGTCTAGGTCTGACAGGGCAGGCTCCAGCATACTACCCGACAAGTCTGGCAACACAGAAGCTTTTGCCCCAGACCAGAAAGACAAAACTACCGGTAGTCAGTCAAGACACTTACCAGCAAATCCAACCAGTAGTGGGACGAGTAAAGGGATAAGATGGTCAACGCTCATTTCCCCATCAGCAGTGTGCTTCATGTCGGCCTCTAGGGTGGGGGTGGGCGAGTCAAACTATTTCTGTTGGCATACCTAGTCACTCAGGTCTTGGCGATGGCAGGACACTCCAGACTGCTGAACACATGAATTGGGGGGGGGAATTCAATAGTAATACTACACAGGTACAACTAAGAGTCTTAGAAAAACAACAATTCAACAGAAATTAATGTCTGCAGTATCATACATGAGCATCAAACAGCTGTATACATGCTCACACCTGCAACTGCCAGTGACAGTCTCTTTGCTGTCTCTGTTATAGTCTAGGTCTGACAGGGCAGGCTCCAGCATACTACCCGACAAGTCTGGCAACACAGAAGCTTTTGCCCCAGACCAGAAAGACAAAACTACCGGTAGTCAGTCAAGACACTTACCAGCAAATCCAACCAGTAGTGGGACGAGTAAAGGCATAAGATGGTCAACGCTCATTTCCCAATCAGCAGTGTGCTTCATGTCGGCCTCTAGGGTGGGGGTGGGCGAGTCAAACTATTTCTGTTGGCATACCTAGTCACTCAGGTCTTGGCGATGGCAGGACACTCCAGACTGCTGAACACATGAATTGGGGGGGGGGGGGGGGGATTCAATAGTAATACTACACAGGTACAACTAAGAGTCTTAGAAAAACAACAATTCAACAGAAATTAATGTCTGCAGTATCATACATGAGCATCAAACAGCTGTATACATGCTCACACCTGCAACTGCCAGTGACAGTCTCTTTGCTGTCTCTGTTATAGTCTAGGTCTGACAGGGCAGGCTCCAGCATACTACCCGACAAGTCCGGCAACACTGAAGCTTTTGCCCCAGACCAGAAAGACAAAACTACCGGTAGGCAGTGAAGACACTTACCAGAAAATCCAACCAGAAGTGGGCCGAGTAAAGGCATAAGGTGGTCAACACTCGTTGGCTTCGTGTGCATCATGTCGGCCCTCAGGAGATAATGAGAAGGTGACCATCAATGCAAAGACCATAGAAGAGTCAGTGAGTGCCACGAGGCGTCCTTGAACAAAGCAGCGACTTCTCATCATGCTTCTCATGCATATCACTGTCCAGGTGTTCCCCATTGCTGCCTGACAATCAAAACTCACTGCAACATAAAAGTTGCAATAAAATGTATTCATCAAAATATGTTACCAGCCTAGTTACATTTGTGTGGGGGGAAAAGTAACATTAGTCATTGAAAATAGTTTGGTGACAACAGTGAAAGACTAGGACGTTCTTACTAAGTTTGCAACAAATTGGCTAACGTTAAGTTGCTGAACACCAAGCTAGCTGCACCAAGCCTGAGTTGTACCTGCGAATTATTTTTCAGAAAGCTACCTAAAGAATATAACGAAAATTCATCATTGTCTTCAAATAACTAAATGGTTGAAAACAAAAGGTTACAAAACCAGATAACGTTACCAACTTCAAAGTTCGCTCCTCCGCCGACCCTCAAGGTCGGAAACAGAACAACTTCCGTGAAAACTGTAGCTGTTTTAAACACAGCCCAGCGAATCAGATTGTCGCGAAACGGTCACATGCAATGTTCGGACTTCTGGGAAAGGTAGTTTTTGGTATGGCATGTCTAAGCACAATTCTTAGAGCATTTGCTTTGTCATTCAGACTTGGAATCCATCAATTGAACAAACCCACACACATACTCTGCCTCCCTGGTGTGACTCTTTGTCAGAGAAAAGATGTCTTTGATGTTTTCACCATCCCTGCCACCTACTCCAAGTGCTCATTAACTCTCCAGTTAGCATAACATTTGGCCAGGTGCCCTGATGGGGTGGGCATTAAGGATTTGAAGAAGACACTGATTCACCGGTGTTATTCAAAGACAATTTCATATTACTAGTTATTTCCTGCCTAAACCAGAATGATGAGAAGGCGGTTAACTTTTAGCCCAGCCTGTCACACCTCCTCTCATTCAGTGTTTAAAACCCACTGTGTCCTCTTGCTTGCCACAAAACAGACACACCATCTTGACTGGAACCTGTTGATTGAACTTCATCACAACACAGTGAGTTGCTCTCAGAGAATTTAAAGTGTTAAAAAGTCATGCCACTGTTCCCTAAATGCTGAAATTTCAAAACATGTCAGATGTACTAGGCCTATACCAGGAATTGCTATGCTAATTACTACCTGTATTTGAATTTGACACTGTAGGCCTACAGCTACTGTAAGATGCATCAGTAGCAACAGTGCCCCCCTGTGATTATAATGTACCATTTCTAAAGTAGCGATTACTGCACCTCTTGTGATTATAATGTACCATCTCTAAAGTAGCGATCACTGCACCTCTCGTGATTATGATGTACCATCTCTAAAGTAGCGATTACTGCACCTCTTGTGATTATAATGTACCATCTCTAAAGTAGCGATCACTGCACCTCTCGTGATTATAATGTACCATCTCTAAAGTAGCGATCACTGCACCTCTTGGACAGGTTGGTCCTCTGCAGCCGTGGAACATGGCCTCCCGTCTCTACAGGCGATGCCTGGCTCTGCGCTCCAGAGCCTGGGTCTCAGCACAGGGTGAGAAGGACCGGTGTTATACAGCCCTGCTGCGCTGCGCGGCACTGCATGCTCATACTGCACCATGCACACAGACAGTGAGCAGCGTGGGGCTATGGGCTCTGTATGTATGCCCTATAGTTGTATTAGTGTGGAATGGGTTATATGTGTGTGTGTATATGTAGCATTAAAAACCTCTAAAGTTTCTTTTCCCTTGAGAATGACTGTAAATGCAAACACAAATATGAGATTGTAAAGTGCGTTATGTCACCCATACATCAGAATAATTTGACAAGATTTGGGAAAGATTGTAGTCTTTTGAGTAAAGCTTGAATGGGGGGCATTAGTTAAGACTCCAATCTTTCAAGAATCTTTCCCAAATCTTGTCAAAGTCTTCTGATGTAAGGATGGCTTTAGTGGCTGAGTGATTCTCTGGCTGAGTTTCTGTCAGTGGGTGGAGCTAGCAAATTTCAAAACTTATGGATGCTCCGGTATCATTCTTAAAAAACAAAAACATACAAAAGAGTTTGGCCTATAGCGCTTGCCATTACCATACAGTAAACATATCTGTTGACAGGTTAAATTTTGATCACAATGCATAATCAGACCAAATCGACTCTCATCAGGCCAACAGAAGTGCATATACGTGGGGTGAATAGGTCAGGGAGCCGGGTAGAGAGGAGACGACACAATAGTATAATGCCTTTTAATCATCCACTAGCACTATTCTGTCCAGTTCCCTCTGGTTCAGTTCCTGTTTTGCTGACGTGAACCTCAAGTGAAGAAGAGCCAGGAGGAGCTGTTCTCTGAATCTCGTCAGTTACTGTACATACACCTCGGCAGGAACAGGATCAGATTGGACTCAGATTATTGCCCCAGTGTCACCTCTGCTTATTTATTTACACAAGGTCACGTCACCACCGTTTACGCATCCAAAACAGGCTTTTTATAATGTAACAACAATTGTCACTTGATTTAATTTCAAATATTATCTTGATTTTTTTTTAAGTAATAAGTTTTAAGTCTTAAACATTTTGAGTAATATTGACAACTGATTGGGGTGTTACTCTCAATCATAATTGGCACAAGTTTTTTACCACTGTATTTGTTGTGTTTCTGCTGCAGGTCCAAGGCATATCACTCAAGCAGCGTCGGTCAAGACCCTGGAGGAGTTTGAGTATGATGGGCCTCATATGAAGACTTCAGTTCCTGGGCCACTGTCACTGGTAGCCTACTCTTGACCAATATCTCCTGAAATACTGATTCAGCTGTCCTGTCACTGTGAATGGTTACCAAATATGTTTTGAGAATTAACACTCACCACCAGACCATTTTCCCTCGAGGTTAATAAGTCATCAAGTTTGTAGTGAGGCCTTTTGGGATTACCTTTGAAAATAGCACTAGTTGATGAGTACATGACCTTATCCATGAGGACAGTGCGTATACAATGTTTTGCTTTTGTCATCATTGGACAGCTTGTCACATTCCTGTCTTAACTATTCTCCTCCCCGTCCACTCCACCTCCACACAGGCACTGCAGAAACAACTAGGAGAGATCCAGGTGAGCAGGGAGGGTATGTTGCACACACAGACACCACCCCTGACTTGATACCAATCATGTTAGGCTCTGTAAAATTCATCCGAGAATTTCATCTGGAGCATTTCAGGAGCATTCCTCCTAAAATGTAGCCTGGCGAGCCAGACCCACATTAAAATGTAGGGTCTGGGCACTCACCGTTCGCAGTGCTCAGTCCGAGGGGCGGGATAATCAGTTGTCTTTCAAATTCCCTCTGCACGCAATAGGACGCAATAGGATATTTGTTTTCAAGTAGCAGGGAATTCAAGCCAAACCGTTGCAACTCTGCCATCAATCATTATGTTAAGCCCACCAAACGACTCTATACACGATTTCAATGTCCTGATTAAGTTTCGATTTCTGGAGCTCACAAGCCAACGGAGAGTTGCTAGACTAGCCCTGGCAGCAAATGTAATTTGCTGCCGCTAGGGGCGCGTCTAGATTTCTAGGCTACCTAAAATGCTCAAGAGTCAAAAAATAATTAAAAAACACTACACAATATGGAGTGGGGCATGTGTATATCAGTCAGAGGGGTGTATGAATTGACTGCGCTGGTCCCCCCTCTCTCAGAACGTACAGTCTCTGAACTTCTTCTGCGATTACGAAGAGAGTCGAGGGAACTACCTGGTGGATGTGGACGGAAATCGCATGCTGGATGTCTACACCCAGATCGCCTCCATACCCATTGGTGAGAGCGGAGACACAAAAACCTCTCTCTCAATGTTTTGTGTTTGCATATGGTTGGGGGTAGTCAGTGATTCTAAAATAATGAACATAATGTCAGAGGGTAAATACAATCAGTGACGGTCTCCATGCTTTATTCATTTGCAGGATACAACCACCCCGCCCTTATGAACATTATGACCAATCCTCGCAATCTGGTAAGGGTGGCTAATGCATTCTTTACCTGTATGAGTGGGAAAAGAAGACGGTGAGAATCATGCATCGTCAAATTTAATATGAACTCTTTCAGAGTTCCTTTGTTAACCGGCCTGCTCTGGGCATGCTACCACCCCGGATGTTTCCAGAAAAACTGCTGGATGGGTTAATCTCTGTGAGTACTAAAGTACCTCTTTTGTCAATAACTGCTTTAACAAACAGACAAATATGCTTGTCTTCATATTAAATGTAATGGTGGTTTAAGGCTAGTCTGTTAGCCATTTCTATTTTCTCCTCATCAGGTGGCCCCCAAGGGCTTCAAACGGGTGCAGACAATGGCCTGTGGCTCTTGCGCTAATGAAAACGCCTACAAAGCCATTTTCATATGGTACAGAGTAAGTACAATTCAAACACCTTTAAAGGAATAGAAATTCACAGAAATAGAGAAAACTTGTTGTTGATGGTGTTGTTTAGCTATAAGTGTACAACTGATTTGGTTGCTTATCCACTTTTTAGACTAAGCAAAGAGGCCACAGTGACCCAACTTCTGAAGAAACGACAAGCAGTGTCATTAACCAGGTCAGAGTGACACACATGTTGTTTACCCTATAGTATTTTTTCCTGTTTCCAATGTGTCCTGTAGTTGAATTAACTGGCACTCTTCTCAAAAGGCCCCTGGCTGTCCTGATCTCAGCATTCTGTCCTTCATGGGTGGATTCCATGGCAGAACCCTGGGTAAAGAAGAACCCTCTCAACCATGCTAGCCATTAACAAAGAGTATAGAAGTACCATTAAGTTGCGATTAATGCTACATCAAAATTATAATGCATTCACCGTACATTGTGAAACCACCACTGACTATATGAGTGTATACATATATACACATACACACATCACATATACATACACACATATACTGTACATATGTGTGTGTGTGTATATGTCATTTTTATACATGTATGTAGTCTGATATGTGTAATTTAGGGTACGCTTCCTGTTGTTTTTTTAAAAAAATGTTAATCAAGAAATCACCAAACTAAACTAAATGGAGCATGAGGTCACTGCTTCTTGTGTCTGCCATTTATCTGTCCCACAGGCTGCCTGTCCACCACTCACACCAAGGCCATTCAGAAGCTGGACGTGCCGGCTTTTGACTGGCCAATAGCACCTTTCCCCAAACTGCGCTACCCACTGGCTCAGTATGAGAGAGAGAACGCACAGGAAGAGAAGAGATGTTTGGAAGAGGTGAAGTCCTCACACACACTCTTTCATCATCACTGAGAAAGGACATTGAGTATTATAATAATGCTGGCCTGTTTATGTTCCCATAAGCCCTACTCTATTATCTTGAAATAAAATAATGTTTTCAATATGATAAGCAGAATCAGATCGAGGACATTAGTTGTTAGTTGTCTTAGTTTGTCCACTGGCTCATTGCTTCTCTCTGTATCGGTGTTACCTTCACTGTAAGATGAACGGTATGTGAAGATGTTAATGTTAAACCCCACAACATGCCTGTATATGTCTGTCACAAGGTGGAGGACCTTATCGTTAAATGGGAGAAGAAAGGCAAACCAGTAGCAGGCATTGTGATTGAGCCCATACAAGCAGAAGGAGGCGACAACTACGCATCTTTTGACTTCTTCAGGAAGCTCAGAGCCATTGCCAAGAAGGTTTGGATTTTACTATGACCATGTGACTCATAGGCCTCATGGAACTGTAAACGGTGGCTGAGTGGAGCGGGATATGAGGCTGACTGAGTCAATATTACTACCTCTGCTGTGTGCTGTGTCTTTTTTACCTGATCATTTGCACCTTGAAAATTGACCACACAATCGGAATATTGTTGGTGATCTCTGTCTCCTCCCGACAGCACGGCTCTGCATTCCTGGTGGATGAGGTGCAAACAGGGGGAGGTTCCACGGGACTGTTCTGGGCCCATGAACACTGGGGACTGGATGACCCAGCAGACATCGTCTCCTTCAGCAAAAAACTGCTGACAGGTGGCTTCTTCTACAAAGACGAGTTTCAGCCAGACAAGGTAGCGTCCAGACCATTAAAATCTGATTACTGAGTGCTTCTGAGTAGCATCACAATTAAATGCTATTTGGATTTGACAGATCTGATCAAGATTCTTCTCCATCTGTTCACATCAAGATTGTGTCAAAATCACTTTATCATTCATATAAGTCCCTTTATTTTTCAGCCTTAAAAAAACATTATGCTTTTCATGAGATCTGTTTTTTGTCCCTTCCTAAGCCCATGAGGATCTTTAACACTTGGATGGGGGATCCCACAAGGAACATGTTCCTGTCTGAGGTGCTGAAGGTGATGCGCACCGAGAATCTTTTGGACCAAGTGAATCGTACGGGTCATGTCATGCTCAATGGCCTGTATGACCTACAGGTAGGCTTCAGGGGGGAACTGTTGTAAACATACACAACGTGTAAAGGTTTAGCAGAGGTCAAAGTCAGTCTACATACGTAGTAGCAATAACGTCTCTCTACCAAATGTTCACAATGTGCACCTGGAGCAAAGGTTATCAAAGTTTTTTTTTTTTCATAAGCCTATTGCATTTGTTGGCAAAAGCCGAACTTTCAGCCAAGCCCTTGACATAATTGACGTCAAGTTTCCATGGAAACTATTTTCTACTTGGCCCCCTTCATACTTGCAGTTAGTGTGAATACGAGTTTTGTTCTACCTTTCACTCCAGGCTCGTTATCCTCACCTCCTGAGTAAAGCCAGAGGACTGGGGACATTCTGTGCCATCGACGTCAAGGATGAAGACACACGAAACAAACTCATCCTCAAGGCCAGAAACAAGGGTAGGACAAAGCATGACGCCCCAACATACAACATGAGAATACAGTTATGTCGCATTCAAATAGCACATGCATCCTATTAAGAGCTCTTACCTGCCTCTGTTGCTCTTGCTAAGGTGTTGTACTCGGAGGCTGTGGCACCCAGTCTATCAGATTTCGACCTGCTCTGGTCTTCAAAGAACACCATGCACAACTCTTCTTGAGCATCTTCAGTGACACCTTGGCTGACATGAAGTAAAAGGCCGGGAAGACTTCCCAACGGAACACAGACACACGCAGGGTCATTTTTTTTCTGGCCATACCATAAACAATAGCACACCAATAAAATAGCACATAACCTGTTTTGTTTGATGCATTGGGCAGCAATTATTAGTCAATGCTGCTAAATATAGCCATATAAAATATCGCAACATGCATCAACACACAAAATGCATGATATTCCATACAGAGATTTTTTTTAGAAGTTGGTCCAGAAACACTTTTTGCACAAAATGATATTACAATTTCTATGTTGCAGATGTATTTTTAATGTTATGAATCAATGAAGTAAGTTTGGAAAAACTGCATAGGCTATTCTGTTTCTTGTGCAATCATGTAATAAATTGTCTACAATATATGTAAGATACTGTACCCCTTTATGCCATATTTTGTACATCACACACCAACATTTAAATAATAAGAAACATGAGCCAAAATATAAAAAGTAATCAAAATAACACACGATTTAGGTTAGAGTGCCAAAGACTTTCTCAAATCCACGCTTATCAACCACGCGTCCAAATCGGGTAGAGAAATACATTATGTCCGTGGTACTATATCGCTTTAAGTACAAAATCGTCTCGTTTGGAGAGTCGCCGACATCTCCAAAAGTCATGACATCGTTCACCGGCATGTACAGGTCATTGCGACGGCCCCAGAACGTCAGATGGGACACCTTGAGCGTAGTCCCAGAAGAGTCCAAGTACATCCTTCCCACTACTCGTCTGGCGAATTGACTGATGGAGTAGAGCATGACAGCAGCAAACGCTGCAATCCCAGTGCTGTAGTTCACCACGGTCAGGGAGAGTTCTCCTTGGAGGAAGAGGTAGTATACAGGGGGGAGCATGACAACAGTGATTCCAGTCTGTATAAGTTTAAGTCTAGACAAAGCCCGTAAAATTGTTATGGTAGGTAATGCATAGATCAAAGTATATTTCTGCGAGGACAGATCAGCACAGTGGGCAACAATCTGGTGTTGATAGAGTAGAGGTGCACTCTGTACGTATGGCAATGCTGGTCTCGTGAAGAGTCCCGAGTGAGAGTGCGCTGGGATCCTACGAAGGACTTGGCTGACACCGCTTCCTTTAGCGCAATAAACGTGTCCCCGACATTGAATTACTGGAGAGATCGCAAAGCGACCAAGCTGTATTGATTTAAGCTGTAAAATGGGGAATATAAAACATACGCCATCAGATTAGCCTACTTGAAAGATAGCGTTAACGTTAACCAGGAGAAGTGTGAGTGACCAACCCCAAATGTCAAGCACTTTAGTCTGTGACATTCACATATGATTGAATTGTTTTGCTCCTCACAACATCACGGTCAGAAGAGCATACATAAAGGTTATATATTTTGGAAGGATTTTACAAACTTACCATCTTTTCAGGCCTGACCAGGGACTTCAAGTAACATTATAAACATGACCTCTACAAGCACATGCGCATCAGCCCTTGAATCGCTTCTTTCTTTTCGTCCAACATGCACTAAAAGCGCAATGCTGCCCCCTTTCGATATGAAGTATAACTAGCTGCCATCAGAACATTCAATACAAAATCAATGATTCAATGTGGGATATCAATTAATCTACACATTGCAAAGTAAAACCTGATTTTGCTACTATTACAATACTACACGAAACATTTGGAACATTTGACACACATCTATATGCTAAGGCTACATAATAATGTGCCATAACTATTACATTTCATTTTCAATTTCAATTTATTGTGCTTATAGAGCGCCAAAACATTACACATGTATCATGGCGCTTTACAGAATGTAGGCAATCAAAGAAAAAGGAAAGAAAGGAAGAAAAGAAAAGAAAGAGAGAGGCTCATGGGCAAGGGCGTCGTAGTGGGGGGACAAGTGGGAATAAATTACCCGGGCCCCAAGTGGGGGGAGGGCCCCTAAGGAGTTGAATTTTATTTTCCTTAATAATAAATAATTTCCTTAATTTAAAGATCTTAATAAATGTTATTAACTAATATAGATGCAAATATTTCGGGTAAATGCATCAGTTGATTGATGTATTAAATTGTGTCCAAGCCAACATTGTTTGAGGGCAGGCACCCTCTCCCTTACACGAAATGGTTCAGTCCGCCTCCCCCTGCTAGGCGCATTTTTGAAGTAACGTTCATTCTGCCGAAGCGGCAATGCAGACGGTCAAGGTGTGAAGATGTCTAAGTCTAAGAAAAATAAATCCGGTTCCCAGAAAAGAAAAGAGAGGCAAGAAAGGGAGAAAAAAGAAATGAGGGAAAACAAGTGTTAACAGCCTTCTTTCCCAAGAAAGGTGAGCCCAATGTGAAAGCAATAGTCTACAAATGAAATGAACTCCTGAAGGTTACAAAACACTTCAAAACCACCGGGAATCCGCGATTATCAGTGCTAAAACAGCATTAACACAAAATTAGAAATAACATGATGCCTGATTTATAGCCTACCACAACATTTCAATAGCCTACTAATTCCAAAATTATTATGAGCTAATAGCTTAACTTAGTAGGCTCAATGTTATATAGGTTCATGAGGAAAGGCTGTCAAATAAGTAGCAAAGCTAACTTGTGAAACGCATCACACTCAGTTTCAGAAACTGTCACAGAGGGTGCAGCAGACCTCTCATCTGATGTGGACTTGAGACAAGGTGAGCCTATGAAATCACACGAAAGGCTATACTGCAATGTATATTTAGCAACACTGTCATGCTCTGTCTTTCACTGTAGTCTAGTCTAATAGACCATTTTTTTTGCCACAACCATCAGAAAAATAAAATGTTCTTATGTTTTTATGAAGCATATGAAAAATGAAATTTGAGGAAATTTTACACAGAATATTTAAATATTAAAGCATGTTCAGTCACATCCATAAGGCTACATAAGCTGAAACTGGTTAAAAACTACCTGAGATCAACAATGAGTCAGGATAGATTGAACAGCCTTGCCCTTCTCTCCATTGAAAGTCAGTTGGCAAGAAAACTGGACTTTAAGGACCTCATCAAGGATTTTGCCACCAAAAAGACCCGTCAGTGGGCACTAACTGGAGTGTAAATTTCGGTGTTTAGCACTTTGTGGAAGTCTGTTTTTTTAATGAAAATTTGTATAGATAGCTGTTCTCTCAGCCAAAAGTGTTTTTTTTATTCATTTCATGTTCTAGCTTTTAAACATTCTTCAAATAAAACCGAAATTCAGTGAAGTCTTGGGTAATAAGATTATTTTCTGTTATACAGTACATATAAGAGTTGTTAGATTAATTCATTGTGTGATTAGATAGTAGTTAGTTGTGAACCTCATGCTTCATGCTTACAGCCGGTGGTTGGTTGGTTGGGGGGGGGGGGGGGGGGCCCATGGCCACCACTTGTGCATAGGGCCCAGAATTTGGTGCTACGCCCCTGCTCATGGGTAACAGGGTCGAGGAAAAACTCCCTAGAATTGGAGATACATATAGGAAGAAACCTCGAGCAGATCCACGACTCAAGGGCCTGACCCATCTGCCTAGGGTCAATACAGGACAGTAAGGTCTGTATACATGACAAATGCATATGATAGTCAGGTGTAGAGAATAAGATATGGTGTTAAAAAGCACTTGAGCTGAAAGTTACAAGAGGTGGGGTGATTACGTATCTGGTTTGATAATTCATTAATCCTGATTTAGTGACAAAGTTCATTTTGATGTAGTTAGGATCAGAAAGCCCATAGACCTACAGGATTTATTTATGTATTAATTTGATGTAGGTCTACGCCTAGCTGCGTTTTGAGTTTTTAACAGACAATGCAATCTTGCGCTGTGGTAGGCTAGGCTGCCAAGTAGTTGACAAATAGGCAATTGTGCAATGTGATTACATTATTTGGCACCTTGAAAGACAGCGAGCGGACACGTCCGTTTACTCCAGTTTTTCACAACCTGTAGCCTACTACATGTTTGAGTCATTCAGGCTTTCAGGGCTGAGCTACACCAAGGTTTCCACTGTTGCCAAACCCATTGTTTAGTCATATCTTTCACAATATGAAATAAACTATTACAGTGAGGATCTAATTTACATAACATCTCGACTGCATTACTTTCTTAAAGCCTATTGTTACCACGACCACATCTGATTACCTGTATGAAAAAGGTAAGTGAAAGGGGACTCTTATTTCGCTTTTGACTGAACCGGATATTGACTGGTTGGTTGGTAACTAGGAAGTCCAGTTTCCCGTGCCACAATTTCGCTTGGTGTTGACATGGAATCTACCCTGGTCAGATTTTGTCATTCGCTCTGAACTGTTTTAACGAGGAGTGTAATGTCTTGTGTGTACCAAAAGCTGTCTGATTCCCGACTTTTTGATTTTACCTCCTAGCCTAGCCTCCTACATTGGAATCCATCAGTCGTCTGTCTGAATATTGAATGGGCACTGTGCATTCAGGAACACCTTAGCTGCAGCTGAAGTGGCACCGGGATTTTGAAAACAATTGTGTTAAAAAGATGCTACAAATTGGGGACGGTGTCACCTGCCTGTCGGCAGTGTTTATCGTGCTTCTCCTCGGAACCAGGAGCGCGCTATGGTCCACGGTTGTCACTACATCACTTTACTTTTTTCTGGTGATGTTCCGATTCCCGCAAGTCCCGGCGAGCCGAGCGCGGCAGGTGCTGCGGCCTGAAAAATCGACCGCCGGGGCGATTTCTGTCATTGCTCATCGAGGTGGCGGTCACGATGCCCCTGAAAACACCTTAGCGGCTATCCGTGAAGTAAGTGAATGTGCATGTGTCTTAAAATTTGTTCAGATTTTATTAAAAAATGTTTTGTTATTAATTCAAATAGCGAGATAATTTCCAGGCTACATTCGATAGATGTCACCGCGTTACCTACTAGGATTTAATGGGAAAAGGCGTTTGAAATAAACGGCATTAGCCTATTAGTTCAGTAATGGGTCTAACCTAATTGTTTGGAGATGGTGCCATTCATGCTTGCACCCTTTAGCATAGTATTAATTTTTTATTAGATTAGCTTGATTGCCTAAAATCAATGAGGGTGTGTGTTCTTTGGTTAGATAGGCTCTTCTCTTGGGCAACGTTCTATGTTGACAGACTATCATGTCCTCTATAAAGTGCTGTGTATAGAGGGTTTTACTGTGGGTGCCAGATTCTGCTTTTTCCGTCTTGCCATGCAGCTTTCTGTTCCTCCCCCACAATCTTTTTTCGCC
Organism: Alosa pseudoharengus; assembly: GCF_046254945.1. Taxonomy (NCBI): domain Eukaryota; kingdom Metazoa; phylum Chordata; class Actinopteri; order Clupeiformes; family Clupeidae; genus Alosa; species Alosa pseudoharengus. The sequence continues at coordinate 54,064,762 of NW_027468564.1, forward strand.
ACCACCAGGCCAGTCAGAATGGAGCGACAGGCGTCGAGCTGGACCTGGAGTTCACCGCCGATGGGGTGCCTGTTCTTATGCATGACGACACTGTGGACCGGACCACCAATGGGTCAGGACCCCTCTGCCAGCTGCGCTTTTCTGAAATCAACAAACTTGATGCTGCAGCCAAGCACCGCCTCAGGTAAAGCACAAGACTAAGTGAGAGAGACCAATTCATTGGAAGGGGAGGTGGTTGAAGGGATGGGATTATATTTTGTCATCTGATACAATTAGGAAATAAACAATAAAGTATAAATCAATAAAATAAAAAGAAAGAAGTGAAATGTTCTTTGTTGTCTCATGTAGCAACCGATATCGGCCATGAGTGTGTGACAGACCGGGCCCCCAGAAAGGAGTTGTCTGTGAATATCTCGAGAACCGTAGAGCCTAGGTTGACCAACTTTTTTCATATGTTGGTCTCAAGGGGTCTCAACCCATCTAGGGCTGCACAATTAGCACAATAGCTGTGCTCACCAGTCAGGGGGCAAACTCACCAGTCATTGACAAACGTGATTTATTTTTGCGGAGAATATGTGCAGGAATGAGCTGCAGTCATATTTTGTACTGCTCTGCGGTACATCTAGTTTGATCCTGTCTTGTCCCATGTTGTTGTATATGATGTTTTGTAACATTTGTAAATGTACTCCTTCCCAGAGAGCGCTTCCGTGGGGAGAAGGTACCCACGTTGCAGGAGGCTGTAGAGGAGTGTATTAAACACCAGCTGACCATCTACTTTGATGTCAAAGGTCATCCAGATGAGGTACTAGATTAAAATGAGGCACATCATTTACCTCAGGGTGCAGTCCTCCAGCATGTGTTTCACTCAGTCACTGATGTTTGGTCTTTAACAGCTAAAAGCTAAAATGCTTGAGCGAAATACCTCCAACTGCCTCCATACATACCTCCAACTACAAAAGCCATATCTCTCATTAGAATACATTTTCCTTCTTTTGTTAAATGAGTTCAAAAGGGTAGATTAGACACACTTCCACGGAGTGATGCTGACTAATTTCTTGATTGTGTGTCTATTTTTCAGGCAGCGGCTACTCTGAAGGACTTCTATAAGAAGCATCCAGTCCTGTACAACACTAGCATTGTCTGCTCCTTTGAGCCAAAAGTCATCTACAGGGTAAACAGTTATACTTTCACAGAAATCATCCCATGTCCAAAATGAGTTGATGTTTCACCAGTGATATAATGAATAAATCATCAGTTTGACCAGTCTATAGAATTGTTCCCAGTTGTCCTGACTGGAGAGTGCATCTATGGTTTAAAGATTTTCAGTTGAAGCTTTGACACACACCGAGCCACTACTCTACTGTAACCCGCGTCTCCTCCTTCTGTCCCAGATGCGCCAGGCAGACCCAGGGGTGGTGACTGCGCTGACCCACCGGCCGTGGAGCCTCAGTCACCTAGGCGACGGCACGCCGCGCTTCTCTGCCGCATGGAAACACCACTGGCACCAGGTGTTGGATGTCCTGCTGGACTGGGCCCACCATCACGTGCTGTGGCATCTGTGTGGGGTGTCCGCTTTCCTGGTGCAGAAGAACTTTATCTCACTGTGAGTCTTAATTACCTAATACTTTTATAATTCATTTGATTATTAGATACTAAAAATGAAAAGGTGTTCATTTCTGAGGAAAAGCCATTCAGATTAGACTCACGACCGTAGAATAAGCCACAAATAACCAAAGGACCAGTCATGTAAATAGGTATATAATCTAAAAATACGGCAAGGTAGGCACAGTGGAGATGAAATGACACAGTGGAGATGAGATGTACTGCACTGACCTGTTTTTACTCATTATGATAACCTAAAGTGGCTATAAGCAAAGTTGGCAACATATGCCATGCCATTTTGTACCTCAGAGTCCACTCTTCCATTCAAGTTCACAGACCAAATCATTAACAAAATCATTAACCACAAAGGATATGTCTGTAAGGAAGTAACTTCATGAATATTATAGCAAGGGCGCGTTCGATCTTGCAGCACTGCGCATATCTGTCTTACAGTACAAACATGCCTTACATTCAGCCTGCCCACAAAACCTCAATGCACGGTTTTGTTTCGCAGTTGGAGTGTGTTTAGAAGCATCAGAGACCCAAATGGAAGTACAAAAGCACAGAAAAAGTTAGTTTTGCATAATATGGCTCCTTTAACAAGGCTGCATTGATTAGCTGATCAGTACACACATCCCCAGACATCACAGTAGCTTAACCCTTATAACCCTAAGCTGTTTTTAGGGCATTTTCACTACCTTTATTCATAAGGATTTATTCTGGTCATTGTAAGTGCCACACACACATATTATATATTGTTTTTTTCAGCAGAGTCTAGGCTATCCAGATCTTCATTTCATGTATTAGTACTAGCATTGATTTTATTTTAAAATATAAAAATCATATTATAAAAATTCTTATATTTTGACCTGTATCTCACCACAGCAAGCTCATGGCTCTCCATGCATTTCATGTGTGTGTAGGGCAGACTGTCCTGAAACGGGCAATATAATTGCCATGTTGGAGGGATACTCTGGGGCTGAGCAATTTACAGAAATATGTGGTGTGTGATTTACAGAAATAAATGCCATTTTTTATTTAGCGATGAAAAATGACCATTCTGCGCTCCATATCTGTGACACGAACTGATCTGACCTGACTTGACCCAAGTTTGCCTGTTAGCATGTGTGACTATGGTGTATGCACTCATGATGATTCTCAACTTTTTACTGCATTGCCATGAACAAAGTAAAGGCAAAAAAGGTGTTTCTTTGTTGAACAAATTGGGATGCAATGTGAGCCTTGAATTGGATGCCATGCAGGAATTTGCTAGGATCTCAAAACCGGATTATGAACATGTTTTGCCATAGCGAAACACACGATAGCGTTGGATTATAAACATGCTTTGCCACAAAAAAAAAGTCCAGCTATATGAAGTTATTATTTTGCTGTCACTTCGTCTGTTTTATAACCCAGAAGGATGTAACATACGTGGCATCTATATCCGATCACGGGTCCGCGAGTAATTACTCCGAGAGTAATGGGTGTGCAGCGTTGGTTTGTGTACATGACGTTAATATTTTGCAGTCACTTCGTCTGTTTTTATAAGCCAGAAAGATCGATATCCATGGTACCAATGGATAGCCCTGTTTCTCCTCTTTCATCTGATATGCTTGCCATATCTATGCGATCACGGGTTCGCGAGTAATTCAAACGAGAGTAATGGGTGCGCAGGTGAACGCAGAGAAGTATAGACTGTAAATATGATGCAATTTTTTTTAATTTTCACACTTGATCGTACAGACAAGTGCGTAGTCTCTTTGGAAAGCCCCACTTCTTCTCTGTCATAAAATAAAGGTTTTCTCGTTGTGATGAACAGTCGCGGAGCAATGTAACAGAGAAGAAAGGGTGTGTTTTTTGACGCACTTTGCGTCAATCGGGTTCTAAGGGTTAAAGTATCACCCATCCGGTCTCGCAACAACCCGGGTCTGTTTGTGGATGATAATGAGTGTAAATCTTCATATGGGACCAAAATGACCTCAATCGGTGCAGTTTGGCAGTAAACAAAAATGTACAGTAAGTTATCATCCAAAAGTAGATCAGAGCTTCCATTTAATGACCCTGAGCTGTGTGACCTCTGCCACGGTGACCTCTACTCTCACCTCCCCCTCACAGGGACTATGTGCAATACTGGGCGGATCGGGGTGTGGAGGTGGTTGCCTGGACCGTGAACACGGCGGTGGAGAAGCAGTACTACCAGGAGCTGCTGAAGGTCAACTACATCACCGACAGCCTGAGGGAGGACTGCGATCCACACTACTGACCCACCTGCGGGAAGTCCCAAGGAACAGCACCTACCTACCGTGCGCACTGACGCAATTGCCAAATTCCCCACAGCCTTCAAGTAAAGACGTGTAAATATGATATTACTTAAGTACTGTATAATGCAGGCCCACTCAGGTGCAACTACGCTCAGACTTTTAAGTGGAAGAGTAGAATTTGTAAAAACAATTGTTCCAGATATTTAAATATGTGAAGTTTCTTGGTGCAACTACTCGCAGACCTTCATGTGGTGGGGAAAGGGAGCATTACTGCGTCCATGGTCATGAATAGGTTTAAATGCTCATAATGATATGAATGATATGAAGATGTTTTAGATTACTGTAATTTCATCGACACAATGAATGTGTGCATGCAATATTTCAAGATGTACAGTATTTACTTCTTTCAAACAAAGAAAACAACCATTCTTTAGAATACCACAAAAAAACAACCATTCTTTAGAATACCATTAACACTGGACCACTATCTCACAGCAAGGCTGTACTAGAGCTGCCATGTAAGTTTAAGTATCGTTGTAACCTTGACTCAAGCTACTAATTATCATTTTTCCATCAAATGAAATCACATTATAAAATATTTCTCCTATAGCTTCAGTTTGTGTTTATTGTGTTATCCTCAAACTTGACAGTGAGTATCAGAAATGGAACCAGCAGCAATAAGATAGATAACATCATATCTTCCAGTACAAGGTGCCTGGCAGCTAACATATTGATAATGTTAGAATTCTGCGATGTCTTGATTAAAGGTTTAGCTCACAAATAAAAGCCTGATCACATCATTTGAATTAATTATTTGCTTTTTATTTACTGTGATATTTAACCCATGTAGTTCTCACACAGTGGGTTAGGTAATCAAGGAACACTTTATATATGATTGTATTAGATTTTTACTTTTTCCCCACTTAATCTGCTTGGAATTGACTAGGCTTGACTGTAAGACAGCTTCTCATACAATGTCTGCAGTGCAGTCACATATCAAGCAGTGTGTCAAATTAACATTTTGTAACATTAAAATCTCCACTACGTAGAATGGCTTCCGTTTTGCAACACCCCATCACAATGCTTGTAGCAACCTGAACTGTTTAACATGCACCAACAACATATTGTCATTTTAGCACCTTGCCTGTTTTCTCACCTATTAGTGTCACCACAAGACAGTCTTCAGAGAGAACTTTACCATCAACACGACACTGTTTTCAAAAGACCCTCTATAAGAGGAGTAATTCACACATCGCGTCTTTGATGTTTCGCCTCCGCTTCTTCAACAGTGTGTGCTTCAACACTAGACTCAGTATAGGCGGTGCTATAAGCTCTTGTACTGTTGCAACTGCTTGCTGTCACTGGGAGGTCAGTCCGAAAACGGCAAGAGCAAGCGAGCAGGCGAGTCGGCAACAGGCAACACTCCACAAAGTTCAATGTAAAAACCTGGACACATTTCCTGTCTGGAAATCCACGGGATTACGTGAATATTGCTGCAGTTTGGATTTGCGCAGCAAGTCCAGCATTGTTTTGTAACGTGTCAGTCGAACTGGATATCTCGTGCACTTGGAACACTAGTGTTACTTTCAAGTTTTGAGAGCTTGCCTGCACATGATGTACACAATCACAAGAGGTCCAAGCAAACTTGTTACACAACGGAGAACAGGTAAGATGTTACAAAAGAAACGGCGACCAAGTTAGCCTTGTTAGAATGGCATCAAAATAACAAATCAATAACGGGTAACTTGAATCAGCACCCACCTATTAAGATGATATTCATATACTTTGCCATGCCTTCGTTGATGTTTGTATGCCTAACGTTACTTAATGAAAACAGCTGCCTTGAATTTCACCGGCAATGTCAGTCACTGTTTTATTTTTTGTTCAGGTACAGCACAGCAGACCGAGAGCAAAACAACGGACTTGAAACACAAACAGCCCCACTGGTTTACAACAAAGTGAGTAGTTTTGAAATCAGTACACTAAAAAGACAAGTGTGCCTTTTTGCCAGGTTGTAGTAGCTAGCTAGCTAACGTTATAGCTAACTTTGTGACTTTGGATTGGGAATCATGCCCACGTGCGTTAATGTCAGTACTGTGTTATTAACTTATGGTCATATTCACGACATGCAAAACCAATATAACGTAACGTGGCAAACGTCTTAACTGAATTGAATATCAATTGATGGTGAATTACATGGGGACGCAATAGCTATAATATCTACTTTGATTGCTATGCCAACGTGCATGTAGGCGATGGATAACGCGGTTGAGTAGCCTTGGAGGTTTCGGGGTTTTGTGACCTTGCAAGGTTAACTCTATGCGCACATAGTAGCTGGGAGCTAGAATGTAGCCAGTTAGCTTTAAAGCTATTAACGTAACGTTATCGACTTGTCCTGCACTTAAGCAGCTTTACTGATTGAAAGTTGAAAGGGTGCTTAATGTGCTGATTAAATAAATACTATTCTCTCATTAATTAAAGTAACGTTAATTCTTATGTATGGTTCCAGTCCCCATTCTCCAGGATGAATGTTTAGCTGTTGTCGTTACATGCTGTACAATGTTTTTGTCGAATGGCTACATTTGTTTAGTATTGACCATTGTCATTTGACAATCGGACAAATTATTACCCTTGCTCGCTCCATAACATTACTGCTGTTTCCTTGGGTGTTCATAGGAACTGGTAAAAATGACAATTGGTATTTGATAATTGCAATTATTTTACACCTTAAAACTTGAATTGATCTGATTCCGTCACATGCTTATTTAAACCCTCTTTCAGCTACCCTGCTCCAAAGATTGTTTTCCACCGATTAAACGGACAGAGGTACCACAAACCATCTGTCGCAAAAGCTGTCCCACGTGAAGGCTTCACGCCCGCACATGAAGAGAATGTAAAATTTGCCTTGGAAGGTGTGTGCTTCATTATGATCGACTTTATTCGTTTGTTGCTTTAGAAGATTAGTAATGATTAACGCGTGACTTCAATCTAATAGTGCATGGGGTGTCAACGCGGTATTGGTGTTTTTGTAGTTAGAATTATTGTGCAACTGTGCAAACCTATTCTCATGGATGACCGAGGTGCTAAATCAAAGCTCATACTTTCCTGCCTTGACATGTATCTATACCACTAACACTAACTTAAACGATCTTCACAATTTGCTTTCTACATTGACACAAAAAACAAGGAATGCCACACAAGGAATGCTTTTCAAAAACTCAGCCCAAATCTAGTGCCACTGGTGGGAGAGGACTCTGATGAAAGCTCACTCTTTCTTACACACACAAATAACTGTACAACTTCAAGTGTTAAAAGTTTTTAGGAATTATTTGCCGTTCTTATGCAGGAAATGCAGGAAAAAACTGCATTGTACTGCATAGTAGTACTCTACTGCAGAAATGTGATAGTTTGGACATGAAAATATTATTGTACTGCACTGTACTTCGAAAAAACGATTACATTGTCTCACCCAAATATAGATGTTGAGTTTAGCGACATGTGCTTGAAGATATCGGACGATACAACAAAAGTCTATGGGTCTTCAAGAGCAGGAATGGAAAATGTGGGGATACGATTTCATCGGATGTCAAGACTGGATTTATTATTACAATGAGCTTTGCACCATACAAATGACCAAAAGCGTCAAGCTGAATTAGGCTGAAAGATGACTAACCTCTTTTTGATTTATGCCTTTGAAATGTTGTTTAACCCAATCATAAGACCGAGAACCAGATGGGTATAATACAAGTAAGTTACCCAAGTAACTTTAGGAGTAACCTCTGATCTCCAATCAACACCTCACTTTAAAAGTTTAGCGGTTACTCCCAAAGTTAGCCGGGTTAGCCAGTTACCTTGCTTTGTAGTAGTTTGTTGTCTGGGGAACTGAATATGCATATGGGTCTTCTTCACAGCCTGGAAGGAGGTGGAGCAGAGCATGGGAGCCAGCCGTCTCCCAGAGACCAGCAGAGGACCTGTCCAGTACACAGAGAAGACCCCCAGCCCAGTTATGAGCAGTGAGTCGTCTGGTCAGGATCAGTGGCATGCACACACACACACACACACACACACACACACCTAGCCCAGTCATGAGCAGTAAGTCATCTGGCCAGGATCAGTGGAATGCACACACACACACACACACCTAGCCCAGTCATGAGCAGTGAGTTGTCTGACCAGGATCAGTGTTTTGGCTTTGTGTGAAGGCACTCAAGCTATACCAAAACCCAGTGTCGGTGAACAATGGCATACAGACAGACACACACACACACACACCGAAGGGCTTAACAGTGAAGGGTGAACCTCACTAACCACCACCAATGTGTAGCACCCACCTGGTATATACATGCACATAGTCAATTAGTAGAAAAAAGTTAATGATCAGATGTGGTGTGTGAGTGTGAATTTCCCTGACATGTATCAGCTTATCTGTGTGCCAGTAGTCATCTTCCGTTTACCCTCTGTGTGCCGTCTCCTCCCTTATGTAGACTTTGTGCCCATTGACCTGGAGGAGTGGTGGGCCCAGCGCTTCCTGGCCAACATCGGCAACCTGTCATGACGGAGCCCCCCGCCAAAGGAGGAGGGGAAGCAAGAGCCCAGGGACCTGACTGAGCTGCGGCCTGGAGAAGGGGCCTGGTTTACCTGATGGGAGCTCAAAAGAACAGGAACCACAAAAGCCTGAGAGACAGAAACCAAGAGAATCTCTGGGTAGAGCTGTGTGTGATGGACTTTTAGACTCCTGCCTCACCACCTCTCCAGACTGACCTTGTCTGTCTGGCTGGCTGGCTGGCTGGTCGGTGTGCATGGGATTTCCTGGTTCGAACGTCACCGTTACCCTGTTTTTCTACAACCCCCCCCTGCCCCGCTCAGGGCTCACTGCCCAAGCTGTGCACCGAAGTGAATTGAGATTAAATATTTTCTTGGTACTTGGTGTGTCTTGGTGTATATATATAAAAAACTTGGGACAATGGGGTAGAAATAATAATAATAATAATAATAATAATAAAAAAAAAAGGTAATGATGATACTACTGTGGTTTTTGAATTTCTCAGTGTTTTAATGGCATATCTGGTCTTCTTGCTTGATCTTATCCTTCCCACTTCAGCCCTCACCTGTGATTTGTAGTGATTTATGAAAGTACCCTTGGGAACGATGAATGTAACCGCCCGGTAAGAGTTGGTGCTCCATTCCCTTCATCCATACTGTCATGAATCATCGAGAGTTTGTTTCCATTTCTGAAGCCGACTGAAGTCGTGTTTGGGGCAAAATGGAAAGGCACAGTCTTGATTAAAGGTGCTTAGATTGAGCATAGCTTTTTAAAAGAGCAAAATGTGTTTCTACTGTCTAAAAAAGAGGTGTGTAAATTGAAGAGCACAGCTACATTTTAATCAAAGTTCTACTAGTTACCCTTCGTTACCATGGAGGTGTTGTATCCACCTTTTTCCAAAGGGCGCAACTGTAAAAAAGGAAGAAAACTCCTGAGATGAGGCGGCGGTACCTATGGTATTTTTGTTTGCTAATTAGCAGAGAGGCTAGTATTTTTTCATTTATTATTTACTGTGTAATGTAAACTCGTAAACCTTTTGATACTTTGAATTTGTGGATAGAGCTAGAGAAAGTGAGGAACTCACATATTAGGCACTGTGAGCAATACCCAACGAGGAGAGCTCGGTGTATACATAGGATAACTCACAAATTAGTGCAATTTGAACAGGAAAATGAAAAGAGGAATTATATTTTAAGACTATGGATTTTATTATAAAATATTCTGTGTATAACAGAATGTACTAAGTTAGTAGGTCTATTAAAGGGATAGGGGATAAAGTGGACTCAGGTGCTGAACCACTGATGTAGTGATGCCACTCAGGTGAAGGATGGCAGCAGTGAGCAAAGGAGATAGATAGATAGATACTTTATTAATCCCCAAGGGGAAATTCAAGACAGCAAGGAGTCCGCCAGCAAAATGGACAGACCAAAGCTGAAGTGACATAGGGTCATTCCCCAGGGTCAATGCAGGCTAGGGGTGAGCTCTGTTCTCCTCACAGAGCATGGGTTTTGCTGAACCAAGCCTTGGCTTCCCATCAGGGGATGTTACCTCAGGCTCCTCAGGACATTGGGTTATGTTAACTATGACCAGAGAATGTGCTATGACCATAACGGCCTTTCCACCAATCAGAGGCATCACTGTGGGATTGTGGGATTGTTCAGGATTGTGGGTAATGAAGTACTTATCCAAGAAATCGCGAATAAAAGGCATTTATCTCAAAACAAGGTTAGTGCCCCATGAACTCTTGGTGTCTATAGGAGCATATACAATCGCTTAGTACAGCCGTAGCTGGTTTTAAGTCTACCACGTGCAGTTAAGTTTGTATGGCTTATACCGCAATTGTCAATGGAGAAATTGCATTGAATTTTTACATCCGGCATCGGCTGTGGGCGGGACTGTGCAGCTCTATAGACTTCTGAAGTTCGTCTACAAAAAATCTTTGAGATCCGGTATCTTGCGATTTCTCCTATGGGAAACATGGGTATTTTGATTTATCGCACCTGTCAAACCTGTCAAATGTTTTTGTCCTCTGCCTTCAAGTGGGTACTGTGATCTGCGGTATGTTACGATGGCAAACTTAGGTTTTTGCTACCCCAGATCTAATCTAGGATCTCCTTATAAGAGCAAAGATGGCAGTTTTGGTTCTTTTTTGTAGGCGAACTTCAGAGGTCTATTCAGGCTAGGCCTGAGCTCTTTTGTCCTCACAGACCATGATGTTCAGCTGGTCTTCCATGAAGGGCTCTTTTAGAACCAAGCGTGGCTTGGTGGCTTCACATCGGGGGATGTTACCTCAGGCTTCGCAGGACTCCATCTGATCACTTGACTTTCCAGAGCTTTGACCATCTCGTCGGCTCCCCAGCCTGCCTGCACAAGGCAAAGGGCACAGGGCTGGGTCCCCCTGTCCTCCCAGTCCATGGGCTCTTCTGTGTCCATCTTCAAGGCTGCCTGCACAGGAGCTATGCCCCACAGAGGCCAAGCCATGCTGGTGTTACGGGTCCAAGAATGACACTGTGGTCGGGTGTAACACATTTAATTAAAAGTCTGTTGGGAATACAAAAGATGTGACAGTTCATTAGCGCTCTTCTACACATGTACTCGACCACTCTTGTTCTGGCCAATATTTAACATTACCAAGTATCATAACCTATAGTTCATGTATAACCCAATCACACATTGGATTTCATAAGAACATTGTAAACATATAATAGTTGAATATGCAATTAAATTCAACGTCTCGCATAAGCAGTAATAATGTAACAGTTATTCAATCAATTACCACCAACAGGTAAATATTTACTATGTGTATGTAGCAGAAATAATATAACATCTAGGTTATTCATCCATTGACACCCTCTCTCATAAGCAGTAAACATGTAACAGGTAAATATTTACTATGTGTGTGTGTAGCAGTAAGCATATAAGTATTTATGAAAGTACCCTCCAGAATTAAAATAGCCCCACATCATCACATACCCTTCACCCACAAAAACCAGCGTCGTGTAGACGGCCCCTTTATATTCCTCTTTTTAGTCAACTTTAGCAGAGGTGCCAACATTTAATAATTAATAATTCTGTAAAAATAATCATTCTGGAGGGTATTGTATGTGTATGTAGCAGTAATCATATAACATCTATTCATCGAATGACAATCTCTGTCATAAGCAGTAAACATGTAACAGGTAAGTATTTACTATGTGTATGTAGCAGTAGCATATATAACAGCTATTCACCCAATGACAGTAAACTGTAAACATGTAACAGGTAAGTCTTTTTGAAGATACAATGTGTGTGTGTGTGTGTGTGTGTGGTTGTGTGCGCGCGCATGTGAGCGCCAATTGTGTCTGTGCTGGCACGTGTGTACAACATTCTCATTCTTGTCGCTCAATTTCCCTTTCCCAGTGTGGAGATAACAGATAATTCCTAACATCAATACAGAAATAATGTGACACTTAAACAATAGAGGACAATCCTGTCTTAGTGTATCCTTCATTTAGAAACCACGTAGAGAGTGTAACATAGCAATAACCTCTATATCGATAGTAGCTAATGCAATAACCTCTACCGTGATTAGCGTTAATGTTAGCTAACATACTTTCACTCATTGGGGCTGACGCTGACACAAACATTGAGCTAATACACAAAAATATACCTTCAGTATTCACTTCTAGCATATTTTACATAACAGTAAACCTCATACATTACATACACAACATTCATTTCTGAACTATAGTATTCGTCTAGCTGACAAGCTCTCGTATAATGTAAGTTAACAAACATAACGTTAGCTGCTAGCTACTCAGTGGCTTTGCCGATAACCGTTAACTGACCGCGCGCCATTACCCGTAGAAGCTAGCTGCTACGGTATCGGCAACTCACAAGAAAACTCATTGCTGTAGAGAGTTAACATTACAAAAGGTCGCCATCTGTATTTCTACTACTGTTAACTATTTTCAAGATTCTGTTTTAAGTGTATTTACCCAGAGCCAAAAGATGAGACTTCTACACACGTACTCGTCAACTCTTGTTCTGGCGTCCGTCAGCTGTTTACCAGTAGTTGCTTATGTGTATTACATAGAGCGCCATCTGCTGGAGAGTTAACTCTTAACGGATAAATTACTGAGAGGTCTACAGCAGTGTTATTCAACCTTTTTTGTGCCACGGCACACTTTTGACACTTAAAATGTCCCACGGCACACTAACATCCTGTGTGAAGAAAAAATAAACATACCATAGCCTAAAATGTCAAATAATACACAGATATGGCCTTATAATATGGGGCGCCAAATGTAACATGCCTTATTTCGTGGACAGAATGACTTTCGTGTGACGAAATACATATATTCATTACGAAACCATGTTACGAAACCATGAAACACTGAAGAGAGCACATCATTTTGTGGACGAAATTGACTGGTGGCCTTTTCCTTTCGTGGACATAATGCTGAATGCAGTATTCACTGTCGTAGACGAAATGTTTGGTCAAAAGTAATTCTGTCTACGTAAATACTGAATGCACCTACACGCATCATTCTGTGCATCCTATTTCAATTTCGTCCACATAATTATTGTGTTGTGTTACAGAAGGCATTCCGTCCACGCAATAGTAACTTAACAACTTACGAAATGCATTCAGTGACATATGCTTTCATTCTGTGGACGAAATGCATCAAAGAATCACGAAATCAGTTTTGTGATCTGCTACAATACATTTCGTGAGTCAGGAGTTTACGGAATTAATTATGTGTCACGGTCATTCCATTACGTGGACGAAATGCATAACAGAATCACGAAATCAGTTTTGTGACCTGCTACAATACATTTCGTGAGTCAGCAGTTTACGTAATGAATTATGTGTCACATACTTTCATTACGTGGACGAAATGCATAGGAGAATCACGAAATCAGTTTTGTGACCTGCTACAATACATTTCGTGAGTCAGCAGTTTACGTAATGAATTATGTGTCACGATAATTTCATTACGTGGACGAAATGCATAAGAGAATCACGAAATCAGTTTTGTGACCTGCATACAATACATTTCGTGAGTCGGCAGTTTACGGAATGAATTATGTGTCACGTAATAGTAATTTGGTAACTTAAGAAATGCATTCAGTGGACGAAATGCTTTACTGAATCACGACATCAGTTTCATGACCTGCTGCAATACATTTCGTGAGTCAGCAATTTACGGAATTAATTATGTGTCACGTAGCCTAATAGTAATTTGGTAACTTACGAAATGCATTCAGTGACGGTCCGTGTACCTTCTGTTCATCTGTTTTTTAAGTTTGAAACGAAAATTGAAAATCGAAAAACGATTTAATAGGCCTATCTGTATTTTTTTTAAAACAAAATAGGGAATTCCCTCGTGTTTTTGTTTTGAATATTAAACTTCTTATCCCCACTACCGAAATCCAAAATCCACACAACAATAATGTGAAATTGGCACTTTCCTCAATTTTTCATTTGGCCTTCCCCTTTAGATGAGGCTGAATTTAGGACTAGATTCAGATTGATGTGGAGTTAAGTTTCAAGACTCAGATAGGAACAATGGCCTCCCTTGAAACCTATGAAATGTTTATTAGAGACATATGTTTGTAAACAAACTAACATGCAGAAATGTCAGCTAGGTTGTCTCAAGTAGGAGCAAGGGGATGTTCCGAAAGGAGTGTCCGCAGGTAGGCTACTGCAACACTCTAAAAAATACTGGGTTATTTTCTCAACCCAAACGTTGGGTTGAGGCTGTCAGGGCATTTTGTGGGGTTGTTTTTACTCATGTTGGGTTATTTTCTGTAACCCAGCTTGTTGGGTTGATAGTTTAGGACAGCGCCCCTCCTCTCTCCCACCTGACGTGGAGTACACTACCCAGCACCTGGGTGACTTTAACACAGCTGCATAGTTATTTGAGAGTTCGAAAAAACATCGTTATTCTTCCAACCGTCCAGTCCACCAGCTGTCAGCATGCAATGGAAATCAGTTTAAAGGCTGAACAGTTAAATAGTTGGATAGTTAAAATGGTTAAAAATTTTAATGTAGAATTATTGTAGTGAGTACTTTTATTTTGAAACAGTTGTGGGCAGAGGAAACAGTTGGCAGGAGTCATAGTTGATGACAACTGACAGTTTGAAAGGCTGAACAATAGTTGGATAGTTAAAATGGTTAAATTATTTAAAATGGAATTATTGTAGTGAGGAGTTTTATTTTGAAACAGTTGTGGGCAGAGGAAACAGTTGACGGGAGTCAAAGTTGATGACAACTGACTGTTGCTAGAGTAGTAGAGTAGTATGGTGGTTGCTATGCTGGTTGCTAGGTTTTAACTGTGAATGTGGTTGCTAGGCTGTTGCTAGGGTACTTGAAGTCGTTGCTAGGTTGTTGCTAGGGTGTCCATGGTGGCTACTATCAGAAATAAAGGAGTTACTACAGTGGTTTGCTAGTATAATCATGTTGGTTGCTATGGAAACTGACATAGATGCTTAATGTCAATGGTTGCTAAATTGGTTGCTAGGTAGGTGGTGGTTTAATATATTACTGTAGGCTAGAGGCATAGTTGATGATAACTGACAGTTGGAATAGTTGAACAGTTAAATAGTTGGATAGTTTAAATGGTTAAATTATTTAATAGGGAATTATTGTAGTGGAGACTTTTATTTTGAAACAGTTGTGGGCAGAGGAAACAGTTGAACAGGATCTGTAGTCTTAAAGCCCGAGACAGACAGTTGCTGGAGGTGGCCGGAACCATTATGGCTCTGGCCGGAACACTTGGCATAGGATTCCAAGTGCCCTATTGTGATGCCATAATCAGCAATGTTAAGTCTATGGGGAAAATTTCAGTAGTTTTTAATTAATAGTTCAAAAAGTATAAAAGTTACAAATATGAAAAATACATTCAAGACCTACCAACTGGACCTACGTAACGCAGTTTGAATGAAGTTTCTACGTTAAATGGTTTAAGCCGCATTAGACGCAGAAAAAGCGTTAGAAGAAGAATAAGAAGAAGAAGAAATCGGATAACAGTAGATTGCATTTTCATGCACTCTAACTAGAAGCTACAAGTTATTATAACTGCATAGGTGGTCATGGTTTCCGAGTGTGTTGCGCTAATATTTTGTCTCCTGGTGGATTTTTAATGTTTGTCAACATCATTTAATGATAATGGTTCATGAAACCATTATCATTGGCACTTAAGCACTTTGGTTCAACTCAGTTGTTTTTAAATGTGCTATAGAAATAAAGTTGACTTGACTTGACTTGAAAATCTTGAGATAAAGTTCTGTAAATAACAGTGATTAATGCACTCTTTTTTTTCTTTGATTCACAGGGGTGATCCCCAAAACGGACGGTGGAATCTGCCTGCCTTTATGGAAGTATCACAAGCTTTTTCTAGCTATCTGTTCAAAAAATAAATGTCAAACTGTTTTATTTCATTGCATGGCTATTGTTGCCCATTGGATGGATTTTAAAACATTATATTGTAACATTAATGATTTGCAAACATTTATTTGAATTATTATCAATTAATAGTGATTGGATTAAGGAGAAAAATAAGATACTTAGAATAACCCATAAATTAGGTCAGCATAACCCAGAGATGACAGTAAAAATAATATAAATCCTGGGTTGTATAAGATAGCCTACCCAACAATTATGTAGGTTTAACCTAACAGTTTTGTTACGATAACCCAATGTTTGGGTTAGACTATCAACCCAACTCATTGGGTTGACCGAACAACCCAATTTTCGGGGCTAATATAACTCAGTGCTGGGCTTGACCACTATTTACCCAGTGGATGGGTTGAAATTGGGTTGTTTTTAACCCAATGTTTTTTTAGAGTGAAGGAGGTCCGTGTACCTTCTGTTCATTTGATTTTCAAATTCGACCGAATCGATTCGAAAATCGAAAAACGACCTTATATCTGTATTTTTAAAAAACAAAATAGGAAATTCCCTCGTGTTTTTGTTTTGGATATTAAACTTTGTATCCCCACGACCGAAATCCAAAATCTGCACAAGAAGAATGTGAAATCGGCACTTTCCTCAATTTTTCATTTGGCCTATCCCCGCTAGGCTGTCCTACATTGAAACCTATGACGTTTTAATTAGAGACATGTTTGTAAACAAGCTGACTTGCGCAGAAATGTCAGCTACGTTGTATCAACTAGGAGCAAGGGGAGTGGAAGCCGTAGAACGCAGAGCTGGGGAAAATCTGACAATTCACTGGCCTAGCATGAGGCACATAATATGCATTTGGGCTCCTCTGTTGTTCTGTATGCGCGACTAGCCTATCGTTGCCTGTATTATGTTGGTAAAGGAGAATAGTAATGGAGAAAGAATTGAGAATGAGCTGTCCTTGCATTGGGGCGGGGGGTGCACGTGATAAGGCCTAAGGAAGCATATAGCCAGCCGACCAAGGAAGTAGGCTATTTGTTTATGGTTATGATAATGTATTTCGCAGATGCTTCTGTTCAAAGTGACATAGGCCTACAACTAATTTATATTTATATTCATATTGTAACAACTGAGGCAACAAGGTTCAAATCAGTGCATTTATTGGGTCAGGAGCGGGGAACACAGACAGGTCAAAACATCATTATAGAACACACAAGGCTAGTCACTAACACATGCACAATACATTAACGGGTAGTCACACACAACACACATGAAGGTACAACCAAGGGAAGACTACACATGCTAACACACCACAAGGTAAATGCAAATACAATAGGCCTACTAAAACCGATATATCACATTCCAACATGCACATGGGAGTCCGGTACAACGAGTCAAACGCACCGACGTTAGATTTTTTTTTTTTTGCAGTTTAAACTGTTAAGCTAAGCCTATACAAAACATAGGGAAATAAATGCATGATGTCTATTGTCTTTTCAGTGACATTTCCCCTCTTTCTTCGAAGGGTGCACGCAACCTTAATCCCACTCCCTAGCACACCTGGACATAAATTAGGCCTATATCGATCAAAATGAGAAGCTTGGAATGTTCTGGCGATTTTTTTTCTGTGCAGATCACTGTCCTTCAACATCACCATCTTGCTCCCTTTGATGAACATATAGGCTAGCAATTATCCATTCGGGCAGTGGCAAAAAAATGCTGTCAGCATGTAGGCCTATACCCTAGCTTGTTGAGTGTGTGGTGGCTAATTGAAATTACAATATTGAAATTCAAACCCTCATTGTATATTTGATTATTTTTTCCACAAAATGCTTCAATATTTGTGTTTTATTTTTCTCTGGGAAGTACTGTTAGGTAAAGGTCTTCAAATCCGTTTTTTGATCACTGTTTCAACCTTGAAAATCAAATGAACAGAAGGTACACGGACCATTGAAAATATGCCAATGCGAAGTTGAATTTCTTGGGTCACAAAGTAACAAAACTGATTTTGTGATTCTATAAAAAGCCTTTCGTCCACGAAATGCAAGCAATGTCACTGAATGCATTTCCGTAAGTTACCAAATTACTATTACGTGACACATAATTAATTCCGTAAATTGCTGACTCACGAAATGTATTGCAGCAGGTCATGAAACTGATGTCGTGATTCAGTAAAGCATTTCGTCCACTGAATGCATTTCGTAAGTTATCAAGTTACTATTACGTGACACATAATTCATTCCGTAAACTGCTGACTCACGAAATGTATTGTAGCAGGTCACAAAACTGATTTCGTGATTCTCTTATGCATTTCGTCCACGTAATGAAATCATCGTGACACATAATTCATTACGTAAACTGCCGACTCACGAAATGTATTGTAGCAGGTCACAAAACTGATTTCGTGATTCTATTATGCATTTCGTCCACGTAATGGAACGACCGTGACACATAATTAATTCCGTAAACTGCTGACTCACGAAATGTATTGTAGCAGGTCACAAAACTGATTTCGTGATTCTTTTATGCATTTCGTCCACAGAATGAAAGCATATGTCACTGAATGCATTTCGTAAGTTGTTAAGTTATTGGACGGAATGCCTTCTGTAACACAACACAATAATTATGTGGACAAAATTGAAATAGGATGCACAGAATGATGCGTGTAGGTGCATTCCGTATTTACGTAGACAGAATTACTTTTGACCAAACATTTCGTCTACGACAGTGAATACTGCATTCAGCATTATGTCCACGAAAGGAAAAGGCCACCAGTCAATTTCGTCCACGAAATGATGTGCTCTCTTCAGTGTTTCGTGGACACAATGCAAACCAATTTGTGCATTCCGTGGACAAAAGGCGTTACGATGTAACATGGTTTCGTAATGAATATATGTATTTCGTCACACGAAAGTCATTCTGTCCACGAAATAAGGCATGTTACATATATGGCTTCTATGGAAGACCTGCTCAATAAAACAAGCACCCTCTTTTTCATTTGTAGGTGACTATATCTAATTTAATTGTTGTTATGAACTGGATATGTGATGATTCTGTGAATACTGGATATGGGGCCCCCGTTGTACAATGCCTGCATACCACAAATAGTGCAATCATACAATCCATGAGAGCATGTGGTTATAAATTCTTTGATGCTTTTCTGGACCAGTGAGTAACATTTGGGTAATTTTCTGCGGCACACCTGATGATCTCTCACGGCACACTAGTGTGCCCCGGCACAGTGGTTGAAAAACAGAATCAGTGGCAGTGTTCCTAATGGGGGTTCAGTCTTTTCTGTTTTCTAAATGTAATCTTTTCTGTCTCTCAAATCACCCTATGCCACACTGGCCTTCCATAATGTATAGCCTACACTGTCAAACGCAAACACACACACACACACATTGTACACACACACCTGCTTTCTTGAGGTGATAAAATATCTGTCATACTTTGGTTGAAATACCAAAAGGATGAAGCACCATAGCAACACCCTTTTCAACTCTATCTGAGCCCTCTTGAGTGGGGCCTATTTCCCTGCTCCCAAATGAGCAACTTGCTGGATCACTTTGTTGTTGATGTTCCTAACAGGTCCCAAGCTTGTGGGAAACAAAATAAACATTTGCACTTTCATTCTTCAGCCGTGAGTTGAGACTTTATTTTGGTGGTCTACAGTTATACTGACTAAATTATTCAAATTTATTCACTTCACCCTGCTGCATTTCTCAGATCAGAATTGAAATTCTCACCACTACAACTCCATAATCTAGTCACTTGTGCACATCATAGCAATGTGTCATTACATTGAATTACCAGCAAATGCTTTGGCACATCCATGCAATTGCACGGCCTTTAGCTTGATGGTGTGCCGCGACCGGAGCGCCGTCTTCGCTCTCAAGGAGCTCAGGGTTGGACCTGAAGGCAGGGAGGGAGGAAGAGGAACGTGTTAACAAGGTGGAGTTATTGAACACTTTGTACCAGCTGGTTGACCTCAGAGAGATGAATTAAATGACTCAAACTGTAGATGCATCATGCAGGGACATATGATACTGAAAGTACTCATTATGTGTTCTGTACATTACCGTTCAAAAGTTTGGAGTCACTATAGAAATGTCCTTGTTTTCATCATTAATGTTGTAAATTACTGTTGCAGAACGAAATGGCTTATCTTTAATGAAATATCTACATACAGATGCCCATTATCAGCAACCATTCATCCAATTTTCCAAAGGCACATTCTGTTTGCTGATCTAATATCATTATAAAAGGCTAACTGAAAAATACTGGAGAACCCTTTTGCAATGATATAAGCATATGTAATCTGAGTACTGCTGCCCTGACTAAAAAAACAATGCAACTGATCTCAGCTGGTATTCTGTCTATAATGAGGTGGAATGGAAATTTCTAAGTGACCCCAAACTTTTGAACGGCAGTGTATGTACATGCTGTGTGTATATGGAAATTTCTAAATGACCCCAAACTTTTGAACGGGAGCGTATGTACATGTCTGTGTGTATATATCTGTATCTGTCTATATCTGCATGTACAAGTCTGTATTGAGAAAGTGGAATAGAGCATTATGTTCAATATTCCAATATGTGGTTTAATGTTCTGCATTTCTCACTAGTGGGTCACTTTGACGCTAAAAGTATGATTCTACATAATGACTCTGTTTGATATCTGTACTGTCCCTGTCTATATCTTAGTGTGACTATGTATTTAGAGATATGGCTGCTATCTGCTCCAGATTGCCAGGTTGCCACGAATCAGTCTGATCAGAGCCCTTCTAAGGAGAGCCTCCCCACTCTCTATTAATCCCATACAAACCGAATTTGGCTGCAGTTCACCAGAGTTCACCTAGATGGCGATCGCGGGCGAGTCCAAAATACATGGGGTCCTATGGAGCTACATGGCTACATTGTTTTATTTTATTTTTCGCAAAATGGATATGGATTTTCAATAAAAAGTGAAATAATCCGGGAGTCATGTCCTTTCGTTTTCTTACAGGTTGGGTCGTTGTTGCCCATAACACGCTAGCATTGATGCTATGCTATGCTATGATCATGCTAATGAATGACGTCATTGGCACGTTTGAAAGACTTTTTAGAACAATTAAGTGACTTTAAAAAATATAATACTCAACCAAGTGTATTGTCTTTACCTCCCCTTTCGAATACAATATTCAAATTACTTGAAAAAAAATTATATCCCGAGAAAAGTGGATTTTGAGGGGTACAGCTCCATAGACCTCCATTCATTCTGGACTCGCCCGTGAGCGCCCCTAGATGCAGTACCACACCGGAAGAGTTCCGAGAGTGAAGGTTCTCCTCTTATTAGACATTCTCTGGTCTGATTCAGTGTAGTCCACGTGAGATGGGATGACCAACGCCATCTCGTGAGCTTAGAATTATACGGTTCTATCTCCACTTTTGGTCGAAATTGAGTTTTTGACATAATCTGATCCATTAGGTGGTGCCTGTGTGATGTTATTTTTGTATAAAAATAATTTTTTAGTCAGTTATTAATAAAATAAAAAGGTTCCATCTCACAAAACATAAACCGAGTTGGGATTATAGGGTTCTATCTCCAGTAGATTCAATATCCAATCAAAACCCTGAATGAACACAGACGGACCAATCAAATCCCACCTCTTAGCTCTGTAGCCTGGACACAGAGCTAAGGGCTGGACATTAGCCTGCCCTGGAAATCTGAAGCCGGCGATGGCGACCAAAATTAAATGTACAGACACCACTAGAAGAGATCGGTAAGTTGAAGCACATAGAGCTGGTATATAATACTAAATTTACAAATCATTAGCTAGCTAATGTAAACCAGCTTGTTTGCCAAGGTAGCTAGCTAGCTAGCTTAGCATTAGCCATAGACATATACACTAGATGTCGCCTTGACTACTGCTGTTCATTGGAACGAATGCGTCAATCGAGACGCCATCTTGCTTCAGTGATCCACTCCTCTATAATGCATTAGCGTCAATCTGGGCAAAGATCTAGCGAAAATAAAATCACCATAAATCGTCAAAATCTCAAGCAATTATCTAGTTTTTTGGGTTGTTCCAACTGACAGGCATGTATTTATGGTTGAGTCTAGAGAAAACTAAGCTTAAGACGATAATAAAGATACATTTTACCCGTCTAGCCCCATAGACTCCCATTCATTCTGCACTAGCTAGCGGCGGCCCCTAGAGGAACAATGAGTAAACTGCAACCAGGTTCGATACAATGAAAGTAAACAGGCTCTTCTAGACAGGCTCTGGTTGAGGCCACATACCCCTCGTGTCGTTTACTCATGTAGGCTAAATTGTAATCTCACCAGAAGTTGCTGTAGATCTGTAGAACATTTACCTCTGCTACTAGGCCTACATAGGCTACGCCAGTCGTTACTTTTAAATCATGGGTCAGTGCCATGGGCAAACGAGATGTAGCTGAATTCATAAATGACAAAGCCATGAGAAAGGAGATTTTCTTACGTTTCAACAACAAAGAAGCCGATCTGCCATCATTGTGAGAAGTTCCCAAATTTGTCGCTAATCGCTAAAAAGGTTTTCTATCGCTGGGGATGGCCAAACGTCGCTAAATAGGTAACGCTGACAATACAGGAGAACTAGTTTAGCGCTTCAGATCCCTGTACAAAGATGGCGGCGGTGTTGACGCATGCTGAGAAGCAGAAGGCGACATCTAGTGTATATATCTATGAGCATTAGCGAACATTAGCATTAGCGAACATTAGCTTGCTAGCCAATGTTAGCATTAGCTTGATAGCTCACCAACAGCTCGCTTACAGTTTTGCACCTGTAAATCTCTGTATGTGACAAATAAACATCCTTGTATCCTTGTAGATGGGCAACTGCAGCTTAGCTAACATAACGCCAATTTCTAACTTTACTCCCCTTCCATAAATGCAAACTAGCTAGCTGCTAGCTTTTTAAACTAGCTAGATTATTGGTGTCTTAATGACTGCAGCCTAACATAATGCCAATTTCTAACTTACTCCCCTTCCATAAATGCAAGTTAACTAGCTTTTTAAGATTGCTAGATTATTGGATATTGATAAAAGTTGCCCCATTTATATCAGGATGGTAATTAAATTGTTTTTTGTTACAGAAATGATGATAGTGGTGGACGTCCTCCAAAGGGAGTGGGAGCGGCAAAGAGGACAGTATCTAGTGGTGGGTACTTCTATAGATGGGTGGAATTTCTGTTGTATTTACCGTGCCTTTGTTTGTAAAATACCCAAACTATGTTATCAGTGTCATAAAACAAAATAATAAACTGACACATTATTATAATATTGGATCATGTAATAATAAATAATCTTTAGCTTCTCTTGGCTACTGCTGGGGTTATGTTTTTGCAGGTTTGATGGGCAGTGATGCTCGAGTTGCACAGATGTTTTCAGACACTACTATGTAGGCAAACATGCCACTGGCAGTGTGTACACTAAGAAGTACTTAATCAATAGGCCTATTTGACTGTTTATCCTGTTCAGTCTTTGTAAGGAAAATGATGGTAGTAGTCCTGGACAGTGCCACAGTGGGTCCAGTACCAGTTAAGCCATGCAGATTGTCCTGGTATAAATGATAGTATTCTGCAAAATGTATGTCTCACCATTAGTTACTTTCCTGTAAATGCTATTGTGATGCTCAGCTGTATTACTTTTTGCAGCCATGCCAGGAGAGGCAGAGACTCCCAGGGCCAGGCCCAGGGCCAGGGCAGCAGAGACACCCAGGGCCAGGGCAGCAGAGACACCCAGGGCCAGGCCCAGTGACAGGGCAGCAGAGACACCCAGGGCCAGGGCAGCAGAGACACCCAGGGCCAGGCCCAGTGACAGGGCAGCAGAGACACCCAGGGCCAGGCCCAGTGACAGGGCAGCAGAGACACCCAGGGCAGCAGAGACACCCAGGCCGATAATAGAGACACCAGCAGTAGGGATACAGCAGAGACCAGAGCAAGGGAAGAGTCGGAAAAGGGTCTGCACTCCATCATCATGGAAGTCAGTATGCAGAAAGAGGCTTTATCAAGAGGGTAAAGAACATGTGAACACGTCTAAAGAGATAGTGCCACCCAAAAAAATAAAAACATTTAAGGATTGCACCGTGTCCTGTAAATTTAACTGTGCCAGGAAAGTCACTAATGGTGAGAGGGAGAGGTGTTTTGAAGGGTACTACAGGCTGGATCAGGACAGGAAATATGACTACATTATGATGACAACTGAGTGCCATGTCAAAGAGAGAGAACGTGGTAGTGGCGGCGACTCACGCCGTACACACTCATTCAAATATTTTCATCATATAGGCGAGGGACAGAAAGTCAGAGTATGCAAGCCATTTTATCTAGGTACTCTTTCAATAAGTCAGAAAACGGTGTATAATGTACACCAAAAGAGAAGCCAGGCTGGCATGCCAAAGTCAGATGCACGGGGAAAGCATCCTAAAAAACACATAGATGAGGACAAAAAAGAGAAGGTGCTGGAGCACATTAGGTCTTTCCCTGTCGTCGAGTCACACTACTGTCGTGCCCGCACCCAAAAGCAATATCTGGAGCCAACTCTAAATGTGGCCAAGATGTATGATCTCTATAAAATAAAATGTGCTGTACATGAAACACCAGTGAAACTGTCGTACTATAGATTTATATTTAACACAGAGTTTAATCTTGGTTTTCATGTCCCCAAATCAGACAGGTGTGATGAATGTGAGGCACATGAAGCAGCACAAAAACAGGGCTTGTTAAACCAGCACCAAGAGGATGCACACAATAAACATGTGTATGAAAAAAATGCCATGCGCCAAGAGCGCCAAAGAGATAGAGATGATAAACAGCACCTTACGGTCTGTTTTGATTTGGAAAATGTCATCTCATGTCCACGAGCTGAGGTTAGTTCATTCTTTTATAAAAGGAAGATGAATCTATATAATATGACTGCCCATAGCTCACTGACTAAGAAAGGGTATTGTGCTGTGTGGACGGAGGCAATGTCGGGTAGAGGAGGGAATGACATGGCAAGTGCCATAGTCAAAATCCTTGAAAGAGTTGTTCAAGACCATCCTGAGGTAACTGAGATAGTCACATGGAGTGACAGCTGTGTGCCACAAAATAGAAATTCCATTATGTCTTTTGCAATCGTTGAGTTCTTATCAAGAAATACCAAAATCCAAAAGATCACAATGAAATATTCTACGCCTGGCCACTCGGCTGTCCAAGAAGTAGACAATATGCATAGCAACATCGAAAAGGCAATGGCAAGCTCAGAGTTTTACAGCCCACTGTCGTTCTTGCGTGTCCTTCTGAGAGCGAACAGAACTAATCCTTACACTGTCATCCAGATGAAAGATACAGATTTCAAAGACTTTCAGTCATGTTCAAAACTTTTCCAGTACAAGCAGGTACCATTCGCTTCAGTGGCCCAAATAAAATTTTCTCAAAATCTGTTCAGTGTGCAGTACAGTACCTCCCATGCTCAGCCACCTATACAGGTGGATATTAGGGGCTCAAATACCAAAACCAGGGCTAACATGCCAACGTCTCTCTTGCTGCCCAAGCCAAAGTTGCTCACCAACAAAAACACAATTGCAGAGGCAAAAAGGTCAGACCTTTTATCCATGTTCAAGTACATGCCTGCTGTTGACAAAGCATACTACAAGGCAGTATTTAGAAAGTGATATCTAAATAGAAGGTGGGAGGGTTGGAAAGAGTCATGAAAACATAAATTACATAACATGAAGTAGGCTACATCATACATAACAAAACAGACAGAATAATACAGAATAATAAATAATAAAAAAGTGTCAGTTTAATGAAATAAATTACCAGTTTTTAAAATGTTTCTGAGAGGGGGTGGGGGTTTTGTTCAGCTGTAATTTTAAATGTGCTTGTGTAATTTTAAATGTATTTTGAACTTTGAAAAAAATAAAAAAAAAATTTTCTTACAAACTTGCTTGGCTTTGATGTATACTTTACTATTATACATTATGTTATATACTACAAGCTGTGTGCTTGTATTATAAATGTATACATTGATTCAAATCAATGGTTATATGCATTTATTCTTTGAAATGTAGGGTTTTATTTGTAAAAGTGGAGATAGAACCTTATAATTCCGAAGTGAATCAGAGCTCTCAGAATTATAAGGTTCTATCTCCATTTGGGCCATCTTAAAAAATCCCATTTCCAAATGTGCCAGGATTTTGATATTCTATCCTCAAAGTACCTGTAGGGTGATGGTCTTGTTGAGCTATAACATAACAGTTTTGCCAGCTGGGGTGTAAAAACTTTGATGCTCAATATCTCAGAACTACCCTAAACGGAGATAGAACCTTATAATTCTAAGCTCACGATCTCCCATCAGCCTGGAAGGATACTTAACCCTAACTATTTACTTGTGTAGTTAGAGCAGCTGATGGATCTTTAGGTGAAGTCATGCTGTCTCTCCCAATTGCGCATCATTGTAAAAAAATCTCTGTTCCTGATATTTCCTACCATTGGTCTGATTGGGTCTTCATTCATCTGTGGTATCAATATTACCATCAGTATGTATGTCTGTATGGTACACACACACTCTGAACCAACTGTATACACTCACATCAGCAATAGCCCACAGATGTGGAAAAACAAACATGCTTACACAGCCATGTTTCAGAACATGTACCCTCACGTCTCAACATAAACACAAACACAGCAGCACTGTTTGCTGACCTCTCAGAGTCCTGACTCGCGTCTGTGGAGGAAGCGTTGGAGCTCTGTGAGAGGGACAAGGGCTCCTGGGCATCCAGGCTGAGCTGCATTTTCCTGGGGGAGACAGCAGGGGGCGCCCTGGGCTCCTTGAAGTCAGAGCTGTAATTATTTTCTGTACTACTACGCTTGGTTGGTCTGCCAGGGAACACCATTACACCCCCCCCCCCCCCCCCCACACACACACACCCCTGCTGAAAAAACCAGCCTGACCAGCTAAAGGTGGTTTGCTGGTTGACCAGCTTGTTAACCAGCTTGTTTGACCACCCTATGATGGTTGACCTAGACCAGCAAAACTCTTGCGAAAACGTACTTTCAGCTGGTTTTCCCAGCTTATGATGGTAATTCAGCTGGTTTTGCTTGTCGTACCACCTCAAGCTGGTCATTTTAGCTGGTGTTGCTGGTCTATAGTGCTGGTTTAACTGACCATGCCAGCTTATATTGGTCATTCTAGCAAACCAGCATGACCAGCTTGACAGGCTGGTCACCAGCATGACCATCTTGCACCTGCTGTATCCCACAAGACAGGCTAGTCACACCAGCATGACCAGCTTCCTCAAATGGTCACGCCAGCATATCCAGCTGGGGGCCCAACCAGCTACACCAGCAAAGACCAGCAAGAGCTGGAAGAAAACCAGCAAAGACCAGCTAAAACCATCTACCAGCATAAGCTGGTTTCTAGCTGTTTTTTTCAGCAGGGACACCATTACACCATACCCCCCCAAACACACACACCAACCCCCCCCCACTCATACACACACACCATTTCATCATCCCCCTGACCCAAACACACAACATACCCCCTCCCCACACACATACACAGATCCACAAACACGTTGGGGAGTCATCACCCGAGTCTGACAGCACTATGAGCTTGACTTCTTTAGAGCACTGGTCAGAACTGCTCTGACCCTGACTGCTGAGATGACGTCTGAGGCGGAGCTTTTAAATTATGTGCCGAAGAGGGGGGGGGGGGCTGAGGGACTTTCAGGCACATGCAGATCAAACATCATCTCAAACTGCTGGCGCCCATCCTTCTATATGTATTATATGTGGTTTTAGAGCCACATGTGGTCCTTCCATTATTCTATTGGGACACAAACAAATCATGTGTTTTCAACAAGCCTTTTCCATATGGGATTTTTTCCCCTTTTGTCAGTTAATCTCTTATCTCCCCACTGTATCGGAAATGGAAGGTTGTGGGAAACGCCTTACAAATCAAGTTTGCTTAGCAGGTCCGGGACTGATATGGGTAATCAGCGTAAGCTATTGATAAAAATGTTTGTAGCCTAATAACAACCAAACTAAACTGCGGTAAAGCAATGGCCGATAACACTATAGTGATAAGATTAGATGGGCCTAGTTTGTTTGACCTTGTATGGAGGTTATTTGTTGTTCTGAAGCAGCCGTATTTTCTACACCTTGAAAAAATAAGGAAGTCTGGACCCTTGTGACATCAATGGTGCGTACGGCCATGATCTGCATATTCTTCCATGTGCTCATGGTAGCCAATGACCTCCAGACCTTTCACACACAAAGCTATTGTAATATGACTGTACATGTCATGTCTAGCAGCCCATCTGATGTGACAGATGTCCATCAGAGGTTTTCTCTTCCCTACTTGGGTCACTCCTTTGACCAGAATTCTCAGTCAACAAACTTTCCCTTTTGGGGGTTTTGGTGAAGAACATTAGCCTGGAAAATCCAGACCCTGGTAATCTAGGAAAATTAAGGGTCTGGCCACGAACAATGTAATGGCCCAACTCGAGGGGCGGCACCAAGCATGCATTTGCATCTCACTGCACGCAACTGGATAACACTAGACCAGTGTTTCTCAAACTTTTTCAGACCAAGTACCATTAAACAAAAACTCACGGACCACTTAGTTAAAAAAAAGAGTAGACCTATACTTCAACAGAACACAAGGCCTATTGAACCACCTGCTTATTCCCTTTGCACTTCAACAGTACACAATAGGTCTACTGAACCACCTGCTTATTCCCTTTGCACCTTGCTTATTGTGTCAGAGGATTCATATGTTTAAACCGGCATAGTTTACTTTAACTGTTTGGATTAACATACAAGTTGGTTCAACATTGCAAACAACTCATCTATATAGTATTTTACCATGTCTGTTTGCGGACCACACTTTGAGAAACACTGCACTAGACCAATGTTTACTCTGAATGATTCTGGACTTTGACGTAATTGGATAACGCTACGACCAATGTTTACTGACCTCCAACGTTGCAGCGCTGTCGTCATCAGTTTAGCTCGCCTCTGGCCCGCATATATCAGATACGCCAATTTGATTGGTTCCCCGGGATGCAAGGGGTAAAAGTAACGTGCATCATTGCTCATTGCCAGAGCGTCTCGCAGAGACAATTCCATTGTGCTATCGCGAGAACTCTGGATTTCAATTGGACATCAATTGTCACATTGATAAAATGTACCTTGGTCTGTGTCTCAAAACATGCCATGTTGGGTCCTTGAATATGCAGAAAAAGTACTCGTAAAATCATCACATTGTTAAACCGTTTGGTAAGTTTAATCAATCATTAAAAAAAAACATGTCCTCATTTACATTTAGTCACTAGCTGAAGCTTTTAACCAAAGTGACTCACAAAAAAAAAGGATCAAGTTACTGTGTGACTATGACATGTTACTGTAGCAAGTGCTATTCACAGATATGTCTCACAATCAATATATTTGAAATAAAAATACATTCATTCATTTTAAAGCTTTTCCTTCCCAACGCGAGTAGTGCAAAGCAGACATTCATCAATGGCCTCTCATTTTGCAGAGATGAGGCAGGTGAACTGTAACCTGGGAGAGACTCCAAAAGGCAACCCACTCAGTGGAAGAGCAGGACAGACAGGAGAGACCCCAGCAGGAGCAGGACACTCTGGCCCACACTCTGGCCGCTGTTGCACAGGTCCCCCTCACAGCAGGTCAACGCTACAGCCACAGCGCCGACCTGTTCTGAGAAGTCTCCGACGCAGAGACTGCTGGAGGCACATCCTGCCAACTCGATTGTCTGCCCATCCACCTCATCTGCAATAGTGGTGGGGAAATGCTTAATGGTTGAGAAAATGGACTGGGATTAATGGACTTCAAGGGGGGGGGGGGGAACTCACCTTTTGCTGTAATGCAACGGTCCTCATTTCCAACACATGCCAGGTGTTTTGTGCAGTCATATCCTTTACAGGTGAAACACGTCTTCCCATTGGCAGACGAATTTGTATTGAACACTAAAATAAAATTACAAAATATAACAAAGTGTGTATGTGTGTGTCTATGAGCAAAAGGAACATAATAGCTTATGTTTCTTCAGTTTAATTTTTTCAGACAATATTTACAATATCATGCTGCTAACATTCAAAGATATTAAATACTCTGAATATATACCAGGAGCGTGTGAATTGCAGTTGTCCTCATGGCAGCATTCGGTGCTTATTATCGTCCTCCTGAATCCAAAGTTCAATGACCCAGAGACACACAGAGAAGATGACAAACAGCTCTTCGAATTTTTGACCTCATTTTTCGCCTCTGTCAGTGAAAAGGAATATTGTGACCATGCCAGTCAGAACTGAGCATCAGATCAGACATTGCAACAGCATCAAATGGCTTAGTCTTACCTGAGTATGTAGTCACAGTCTGGCTGGCACATAATCCTGTACTACAGGTCTCAGTTTTTGTGCAAGACAGGGAAGGATCCGTAGCGCACTGATAGCAAGTGAGTGCAGCCACTAAAGGCAGACATACAGAGCAATTAGCCTAGAAAGTCTGCTCTCGAGATGTTGTATATGTTTGTTTGTTGTTGTTGTGTTCAGTTTTAATTAGTATATTATTTATATTGGTATTTGTTTAATTCAGGCTTTAAACTGTTAATTGTAATGTTTATTGATGTCATTATAACATTGTAAATCTGTGACAAAACTGTCCACTATGAACTGTAAACATAAAACTGTACCACTTTAAACTAGAACTTGCAGATACACTCTGGAATACAACAAAAAGGCAAGCGAATCAAACAGGTAGAGAGATTAGAGAATTACCTTCAGAGAGGAGCGCACACAAAACACTAAAAGTGATGATGGGATTCATCTTGATTGAAATGATTCAGTCCACTGTGCAAGCTCGTTATATATAATGTCTGGAGTGAGGACTGCAAAGACTGGGAAACCAAAACTTAATGTCACTCCACAATGTGTGGGAGGGGCTAGGCTTGATTTCTTGATGTTGCGCACTGAGAATAAGCATGTTTGGTTTGCCAGCTGGCCGTGGTCCTGGGGTGTCAATAGCGCAGATCTGCCAACACCTTCTATGGATAAGGGGTGATATAAGCTTAGAGCTACAGTACAAATGACACTGAGGAAGAGTGGGAAAGCCCCAGGAGAACGTGGGAGGCTTTGAAGCGCCAGAATGTGTGGTGCAGTGGGCATCTAAATGGAACACCAGAGTGTGTGGTGCAGTGGGCATCTAATGGAACGCCAGAGCGTTTGGTGCAGTGGGCATCTAAATGGAACGGCAAGGGGTTTGGTGCAGTGGGCATCTAAATGGAACGCCAGAGCGTTTGGTGCAGTGGGCATCTAAATGGAAAGTTTTTCAGCAGTTTCAGATAACAAGCCAGAGATGTGATTCCAATTTTTCATTGACTTGTGATTCCAGATGTGATTCCAATTTTTCAGCATTTCAGTTGAAGAAGGGCATGTTAAACTCAGGATGTTATGACATTATAATTATGATCAGAATTGTTGCATACTAAATGTCCCCAGTTACAGGACATTTTCCTCTCTATAAATAAATGTTTTGAAATGTTATCATAATATTTATGTTTTCTAAGAGTAAAGATGTCCCACGCTTTACCCGGCAAATATTTTTTAATAAACCACACATTATCTATAAAATACATGCTCTATTTTGAAGACTAGATATATTTTCAACACATTTTCTCAGAATAAGAAGGAATTTCTATGGAATTTGGTCACATTTTTAACAAATCTCATTTTTACCAGTTTATTTCCTGCAAGTAACCACAAAGATATGCAAAATAATTGTTCATTTATAACAAGGCTGGCAGCGAGTAACAGGGTGTACAGCATGTACAGTAATGTAAAAACAATACCACTCAAGTGTTGACTGACGGGGAGGATGCATCAGGCTAAAGTTGCCCGTTATTACTGATGAATACTAATGAGCAACAAGATATCACATGGTAACTACACAATAACATTTTTAACATATTAATGAACCATATCTTCAAAATCACAAATAAATATCAATTTCCACCATAAATAATGGGCATAATGCATAAGCATAATGGGCTTATAACTGATGCTTTAACACATAAGTAAGCTACTCTAAAACACTGAAAAAAATGTTGATTAGAGATATTTACTCAGCCGCGGTACTTTCCATCTGAAAATGTATCCTACTTCCTGAGAGCCAAGTGACTAGGAACAATCAAAGGGTGTGTCCAAAAGGATTTTCATCTGAGTAGCAGGGACAATAGACTCAGGAACATAATGAACACAGATTTAAAATATTAAATACATTTTTACTTTAACAAATAGCATGTGGTAAGATGTAGTATTTTGCAATAATAGTTAAAAACATAGAAATTGTTTGATTTTTATTACTTATATTTGCAACTTAAGTTGAAAAAACATGACTGGGGAGAGGACATGGCATTTTAAAGTGCTTGCACCTCAGTCAGAGTAATTATTTTAGAGTTAATAAACCCTGAGGACATAAACCTTGTTTCAGTAGTAGAGATGTTTCATTTTGTAAACAAGCTTGAAAAAAATAAGTATCAAGCCAGGCCCGGTTGTGTAACTTATATTTGATTATGTCATGAGGACACAAATGGCACCATTTGCTAAGAATGACCCATTTACCGTGGACAGTATTTCCTTGTTAGAAAAAGAAAGATGTGATTTGATAGGCTGCACCAACGAGATCAAAGTTAATGCAAAGTTACAATGCTAGGGTCGGAAACATTTCCCAATCATGAGAGGCCTGAAACTCTTCAGGAAGTGACAATAAGTGAGTCTAGAAGCCAGGCTACATTTGTATACCTCCTTTTTACTAAACTTGACCAGAGTGTTAATGTGGAGGGCTCGGTGTATTATAGTAACTCACAAATTCTTAAAAAGAAGTACAATTTGAACAGTAAAAAGAAAGGAGGCATTATATTTTAAGACAATGGACTTTATTATAAAATATTCTGTGTATAATGGAATGTATTATTATTAAGCCTAAGTGAGTAGGCCTATTGAAGGGAAAGGGGATTACGTGGACCCAGGTGCTGAACCACTGATGTTGTGAAAGTGGATGAAGTTGCTGAGGTAGTGGTGCCACTCAGGTGAAGGATGGCAGCAGTGAGCAAAGGAGCCAGCAAGCAAAATGGACAGACCAAAGCTGAAGAGAAATAGGGTCATTCCCCAGGGTCAATGCAGGCTAGGGGTGAGTTCTCCTCACAGAGCATGGGTGTTCTGCTGGTCTTCCATGAAGGCCTCTTCTGGAACCAAACCTTGGCTTGGTGGCCTCACATCATGTTACCTCAGGCTCCAGAAGACATTGGGTGATGGCTTGGTAGCTCTGGAGGGAGTCACCATCTGATGACCAGACTTTCCAGAGCTTTGGCCATCTCATCGACTCCCCAGCCTGCCTGTATAACGGGAAGACCACAGGGCTGGGTCCTGCTGTCCTTCCGGTCCATGGGCTCTTCTATGTCCATTGTCAAGCCTGCCTGCACAGGAGCTAGGCCCCACATAGGCCAAGTCATGCTGACCTCCTATTCCATGGGTTCCATAATATCAGTGTTAAACTATAAATACCAAAAAACAAAATGGGAAATAAAAATTGCTATACTCGTCTCAAACAGTAGACAAGTAGTCACACAGAAGTAGAGTAGAATTCACCAAATTCACACGGCGGCCATCTTTCTATGACGTCATGCTCAGGGTGGGAATCCTCTGGGGAAGTCCAAACAAATAACTGTCAAAACTGTCAGCTGTTCGGTGTTTGTTATTATTAGCCCAGTTATGGCAAGATGGTACAAAAACCTAACCCATCTACCAGCCTTGACATTCCAAGAGATCGATACATGGGTAGATGAACAGGTCGGCATCCCTAAAAGAATTAAAAAAAAAACTAATTGCTAACGTTATACCACTTTATGTAGGCTAACTGGGCTGCACCGATAAACCTGTATTAAGGTATGGCCTTGTTTATCATTTCTGTCCAGAACAAGACTCAGGCTTGCATTTATAGCCAGTGAGACCGTTTAATCATACGTTGATATACTATTGAATTTTGAAGTAAAATGTTAACTTACGTACGTCAGAGTTAACGTTAGCCTTAAACTGCCAACAGCAACAATTCTAGACGTAGGCTAAACTTCTTCTATCAGGCTACTCTGTTGGCCAATCAGGCTGTCTTACATACTAGGCTATAAAAAAAAAATTGTGCATCCCACGTCATAGCTTAATTTATCTCCCTGTTTATCCTTTCATTTTATTGGCTTATTTTCGCAAAGATTTAACAATACACAGGCGAGGTTGTCTATTAATGAAAGTTATGTTCTGCTTTCAGTCAGGGTTGAGGAGGATAGGACTAATGCCAATACTGTCAGGGTCAGGGTGAAGGCATACCCTAGTATGCGTAAAAATGAGCCATCTTACAGGGTACAGGTAGGCTAATGATGTCAAATTAGCATTCTATAGATTTTTCCCTAGATATGTGTGGTCTGAGCATCAACAGGCTTTGCATAAAGACTTAAGCCGTGAACAAGTTTTAATATTATCTTTTTTTTTCCAGGTTGAATTGTCCAGTACTGATCAGCGGATTCAGCATACCAGCAGTGCCTGTAAAGCAGGTCTCGGGCACTGCTCACACCTTATTGGCCTCCTGTACTCTTGCTCATTACTCAAAATTAGGATACAAATCAGTCCCCCTAACCAAAAGTAAAACCTCCTTACCCCAAACCTGGCACATCCCTTCTCGAGAATTAGGCCTAGAGCCAAACCTGTCACTCTCTTAAAAATTAATAAGGTAAAATCCAACAAGACTGATCACAGTTCAGTAAATAAAGATTATGGTATTGGCCCAAAGCTGTACTCTCCCATCCCTTTACCCCTACCCTGTGAATCATTTGCCAGTTCACTGTTAGACAACATAAAGTCAATTGGAAGCGACTGTCAGATGCCCAGACTTCTAGAGAACAATGCACAATATGTTAAATACATCCCCACCAAATTTGGGAATCTCCCATTTGGATCACCTCTCACCTATCAGACCCTAACCACCCCTAATCTCTCTAACAATTTACCCACTTTTACATTTCCTGCACAGCCATGCAATTACTCTTATGTTTTGCCCAAAGTTTTATCTGAACTATATGATACTTTCAAAACTTCCTGTGATGAAGCTCTACAATTAGAAGAAGAAACAAGGCTCCAAAACAACAGCACAGTATGGCATGAAGTGTGATCCCAACCTGCCATATACAGTGCAAAAATTCACAGGGAAGTAACGTACTACTGACCATGCTAAATAACATCTTGAAAATCAGCCAAGATGTATCTCAATTATCATCCAGCCTGGAGGGGTAAATGTAAGGTCAAATGGTGGTCAAAGAAAGAGTATGTCCTCTAAATGTTTACATTGAGGATTATTCAGTGCTTATTTTAGCCACATGTTTTAATACAGAGCAAAAGCAGTGCAGATTTATGTACCATTTCCATGTCATGGAGGGAGATGGGACATGTCTTAAATGGTGTTATATCTCATCTATAGGTTATGCTTTTAGAAAATATAGTTTAGGGAGATTATTCTGTTTTCCCAGGACAGTACAGGCCCAAATGTAATCATACAGCTTTTTGTCCAAGTATGCTCTCTCGTACTAGGAATTTGGTCTCTGCATTTGTCCCATCCGTGAATTAGTGAAACACACAGAGTACACACACGAACACACACAGTGAGGTGAAGCACACACCAACCTAGAGCAGTGAGCCACTACAGTGGCGCTCAGGGAGCAGCGAGGGGTAAGGTGCCTTGCTCAAGGGCACTTCAGCCGTGGATGTGGAGCAGTGCTCAACCACTTCCCCCGCCCACATTTTTCTCTACTGGTCGGGGATCGAACTGCCAACACTTCGGTCTCAAGCCCGAAGCCCTACCAGTAGGCCACGGCTGCCCCCACATTTCACTTCACACTAGATTTACATATACATAATAGAAGATTGTGCATAGCATGGAGGAAGATGGGACATCTCTTAAATGGTCCTAAATCTCATCTACAGGTTATTTACTTTTAGAAAATGTATAGTTTAGGGGGGTTAGTCTGTTTTCCCTGGACAGTACAGCCAAGCCTCAACTGCAACCTCAGGCAGTCGTATATAAGCCCACCAGACCTGCAATATACAGTTCATACAAAGTAGTAGTGAATTGAACAGAAAATATCTGTGCCACAATTTGCACACTTTTTTTTTGTTGATCCCATTTCTTGTATATTATTTAGTGGTGGGCATAGATTAACTTCTTTAATCTAGATTAAAATGGCTCATTTGAATTCTGCCGAAGGCTTTCAGAATATGTGTGTTACCCAAATAATGACTAAAATTAAATCTTTGAGAACGGGTTTCTTAAGCCAGATGGCACATTAGACAAGGGGCTCATCTCCTGTTTCCAAAATGCATCACAAACTGCTTGAGAAAGCTGTTCTACTATAATTGGTGATGAAAATAAATCATGTTCAATAAGATGTACTTGTGTTTACCAACTGTTTATTCAGTTAAACATGAATTTTGAACTGTAGGCCTACATAAGAGGTTGTGATGAAGTATTTACGGGCAATGTGGGCCATCTTACCATAGACAGCAGTGTGCTCCGACCACCACTTCAGTGGACACTGATCTAGACTGGCACTGGGCTCTACCTTGTACCTCGCCACAGTATTGTCTTCTGGTGTCTCCTTATCTGATTCTGTGTGTGATCCCATCACTAGCATGGCTATTTTCTTCTTGGGTGGCTCAGGGTTCAGAGGCTGCAGAACAAGTTCTTCTCCCTTCACCAACTCACTTAGCTTTGCCCACACTGGCTCCCTCTCTGCTCTGTGCAAGCACTTGAGGTCCTTAAATCGTGGATCTAGAGCAGTCACCACCTTTGATGAATAAAAAATAATAATTATTGATTGATGAAAATTTCACTTTCCAAATCCAACCTCCATATTTCTTCATGACTCATTCATCTATTCATTGACCGATCTACTGGCTTAAGTCTTTAATGGTCAAACAATGCAGTTATCTTCTGGTCAGTCTGACATACCTTAAGCCATTCCAGGTTTATTTTTTCCCTCCGCTGGTTGAGGTCCTTGGTGAAGGCAGCCTTGAATCTCACAATATAGGCAGGATCATCTGAGATCTTCATCGCGTGCTGGAGGTGGCACAGGGCAGGTAGAACCACAGAGCAGTATACATACTTATCCCCACCAAGGAGCTCAGTGATGTACCTACACAGACAGACACACACACACACACAGAGACAGACAAACAGACACACACACAGACAGAGACACACACACACAGACAGACAGAAACAGAGCAATAAATCATTAATGACTGATTTATTTAACTGAGATTACACATTTTTAAAGTTCTTAATCACATTACATTTAAGGGCACGTGTTTCTTTGAAATTGATATTACTGTTGAATTTGAAAGAACTTGTATGCCAATTCATGAACACGCCATCTTTGTAGACCATACCTGCATGGCTCCAGCAGGTATGGTCTATGCTCTAACTTTGCCAACTTCTCATATTCAGCATTTGTTGGGAGGGCCAGATTGTGCTTCTGCTGCTGAGACAGCGTTGTGTGCAGTGCATCTCTGTTGCGCCT
This sequence comes from Alosa pseudoharengus, assembly GCF_046254945.1. Taxonomy (NCBI): domain Eukaryota; kingdom Metazoa; phylum Chordata; class Actinopteri; order Clupeiformes; family Clupeidae; genus Alosa; species Alosa pseudoharengus. The sequence continues at coordinate 54,102,197 of NW_027468564.1, forward strand.
CGCACGCTTGATCATCTCAAGAGTGGAATTCCACCGTGTTGGAACATCTTGCACGAGTGGCTCCTGAACTTGTCCAAGGGAGGCTTGCTGGACATTCAGCTCGCCTGAGTTGGCCGGACTGTGTTTGAAATGTCCGACTACTTTACGGCCCTTGGCCAGTGCACCATCAAAACCACCTTCCCGAAGTGACATTACAATAGCTCTCTGTACAACATGCGCAACACAGGGCAAATGCTCGAATGGCAGTATCCACCCTGCTGCCACCATATTAGGAGCGCTGTCTGTTCCAATAGTGCTAATTTTGTCAGCTATCCCCCACTGATTAGCGACGTCGAGAAACTGCCTGGCACACGTTTCTGCAAAGTGACGCTCCTCTGTTTTCATCACACCTAACGGACAGACAAAGTAGATCAGAATAAGTTCACTACTAGTAGTAAACAACTAGAAATCATCAAGAAGCAACCACAATGTGGTGGTAATTTGTAGTGTCGTGGTAATTAATAGGCTAAGTAATTAAATTAAATTATGTAATTCAAAATTACATAACGTAGCCTACCTAAAGCGAAAGAGTGAAGTTCCAAGCTGGCATCGATGAGGTGTAACGCCGAGGTAGTTATCGTTGTTGACAGATGTCCAATGGTCCCCAGTCAGTGCTACACACCTCGCCTCTTCCATCTTCTTATCTTTTGCGGCTTTCTCTGCGGCGTGCTGGTCATGTATTCTCCTCATGATAGTTCGCCTAGCAGGTAGTTTGTAAGATGGGTCACCTGTGGCCGCCTGGAGAACAAGCTCGAGCCCATCATCTTCAACCACGCTGATGGACCGGCAGTAGGTGGCAATCCACTGAGCGAGGAGATTAGTTTGACGACGACTCTTCCCCTGCGCTACATCAGTGCTTGGCCAGGCATCTTCCGCATTAGCTAAGGGATGCTTTGCGTTTAGGTGGTACTTGAGACTGGAAGAATTTCTACAGTAAACTAATTCCGCATTGCACAAGGTGCTGTCGTGGAAAAACCGGTCCACTTCCGAATCCAATGAACAATTTATCACTTAACTACTTACTAATTAGCACTCTGGAACAAAGCGTCCGAAGGAGACAATGCAGACAGGAGATCTCTGAAGACTACTGATCTTTATTCACCATATTGCAGTGATAGTCCAGCCTAAACGATGTCCAGACCAGGTGTCAAGCAATAGGGTGATGTGAGATGTCATCAGCTGGCGCCCCCGATGAGATCTGAAATCAAAATGGCTGCGGCCTATCTTTTATACTCCTTAACCTTGAAGTTGGGCCTTCTCGCCTCCCTCGAAAGACACCTGTTGGCCTATCAGCATCCACCAAGGTTACTACTATTGGTGGAACCCATTGTCTCATCATGCATAAATTATATGCAAAACTGTCTTCTTCTGGGTTTTTCCCAGATTCAGTTTTTTTCCAGTTGTAACAGGGCTTCTTATCTTGCCACCTGTTACTTGGCCTTGCTGTTACCACCATTACATCATCCTCTCGCTCTCGACCATCTAGTTCACTGTGAACTCCTTCACCTCGACCATCTAGCCAGGTGTCATTGTGAACTCCTTCACCCCACTCCTTGAGTGCTGGTCTGGTCTGTTTAAGATGTGTACAGGCCTTGAAGTCTCATAATAATTGCAGTAATATCAAAGTTTATAAAAACCATACATGCATCCGTTAAGTCACAGAAATCCACCACAGTGCAAACAACCTTATAGTCTTTTCGAGGTTTCCATTGGGAAGCTTCTTAAAAATAAATTTTCCCTGAAGCAAACCCGGTGGCTTCGTAGCTGCATCCATGTTAGCACGTCACGTTTGATGTGGTAATTTCACAGTAGGCACAGGTTTGAAGACTCGTTCTCGCCCCCTACAGTGCAATTCGGCTAGGTATACATCCGCGCTAAAATATCAAGGTGAAAGTCATGATAGCTTGCGTAGTATAGACCCAGCTCCCAATCCAACTTTGAGAATAGATTAACGGCGATATTTTTTTTATCGCCTAGTCTCACCTTAACGCAGTTCGTTAACACCGATAACCACTAATATTATTACAAGCATACATGCAGATACTTTGATTACAGCTAAAATAACTTCAGCACATACACCGTGACCAATAATGTATTCTTACTAATACTACTAAGTCTGCTTTGCATAGCGTGCTATGGCAGTAGTGCTAGCCTAATTAGGCTATGCAAAGATAACGTTACCTATGTGCAGGTATTTAATGGTTGTTTATTCCAGGCTAGAGGAATAGGTTAAGATGGTTAAGCTGTTGTCAAATTACCACCGTGACCAATAATGTATTCTTACTAATACTACTAAGTCTGCTTTGCATAGCGTGCTATGGCAGTAGTGCTAGCCTAATTATAGGCTATGCAAAGATAACGTCACCTATGTGCAGGTATTTAATGGTTGTTTATTCCAGGCTAGAGGAATAGGTTAAGATGGTTAAGCTGTTGTCAAATTACCAATGTTGCCTATTATGTTGCTTATTATTTTGCTTACAGATAGGGCTACCTTTGATTTGCCTAATACTAAATGGTGCACATACTTAGCACTTTGAGTAATATAAACTACTCTGCTGACGAGGCTATGACTTGGCAAACTTACTGCTAGGCCTACAACATGTTTTTAAGAAAACAACCACGCACTTGGTAACATATATAATGTATCTTTGGCCATATTAATTTATGATTATAAGCCAAAACAAATGCTTACCGTTAATGCACAAAAAGGAAACAGGTCACCCTGACGGATATGGCTATGATTGACTTACATGATTTAAGAGAAGATCAACGTGGTTGGTTGGCAGCATTTCTTTTCTTAAGACTGATAGCGCTGTTATTGTACCAATCGATAATAATAATTTGTTTTAAACTATGATAGTCTCTATACTCCAATTTTGCTTTTGATATTGGTCAAGAGAAAACCAACATTAAATTAATATTTGCCAGGGGTATGAATATTTTTTGTTCTTAACTGTATAAAATCTATATACATCTGTACATTTCTGTTCTTATCTGTAGAAAGCACACCTTACAGCACTCGGTGGGTTGAATGCTGGGGACGGAGAGGACTATGCGTCACCTCATCACCAACACGATTGCAACCCAATTCAACAGGCTTGGGCGAGGAGGCCAAAAGAAGGCTATTGCAGCGTTACGGATTACTGCAGCTATAAGGTGTCTGAATGCCACATGCATTGCTGTCATTGTAAAAGAAAAATTAAATACAGTGTGCTTTATAGACACTTTTTGATTCTCCTGGAATTAGTGCATTGTATTTTCAATGATCAAGAACTGTTACCTGTTCAGGTGCTGCGGCAGCACAGAATATCACTCAGTGAGTGTGACAGCCACATCAAAAACTGGCTTAAGTACAGCAGTGACCGCAGTGGAGGGAGGAAGAGGAGAGCTGAAGAACCGCAGAGCCCTGTAATCGGTATGTTACAGACCTGAATAAGAGGAGGGAAATCCAAAGACATAGTGGCAGACATTTAAGTATATGCAATGGGTCATTCCGGGTTAAATCATATAAGGTTCTTGCTGCACCATCTCAGATTTTGTTAAAACTTTCTTTATCAAGAATGGGTCCCAAAACCAAAAGCCTGTAAAATATTTCTGTTCAAATCCTGTCTTTATCATATTCATATAATTGTCAGTCCTTAGAATTACTTCAGTTTTGTAGCTTGGAATTCACATTATCTAGGAAGCAATGTTTGAGCATTTATGATAAGTATTATTCATAGGCACTACTATTTTGATACATGATGGCGTCAAAATAGCTATTTTTAAAACACTAACTGTACGTACACACCGCCGCCGACTTCAGCTTCCAAAGAAGCTTGGGTCGCCCTGTCAAGGACGCTTGTCAAAAAAATACAGGGAAGCTTTGGACGCTTTTGCCGCTCTGACGTGAGAGCATTCTATGTTCGATGTGTTCTATCATGTTCTATCTTACTACTTTATTTAAAATCTATTCTAGTCTATTTCGATTAGTTGCTGGTCGCTAAACCGCGTCATAGCTCATTACCATAAAGTTGACTGACTTTCAACTTTCTGCTTGACGCTCAAGTCGCCCAAAACTCAACATGAAACTTTGATCAAAGTATCATCAGTGTCTCTACACATGAACTCTGAGCATTGAGAACATTGTTCGTGTACACATAGTTTACTAAAAAGAAAGGTTTTGGACTTTCAAATTTATCAAATGTTTAAATGCACAAAGAAGTATTCCTAGGTTAATGATTGATATGACTCATACAGTATGAAGGCTACAGTAGCCTATAGCTAATGTTAACTAGCAGCATTAACGTTACCAACCTCCCTGCAAAAACTCACCACAACTTTGTAGGTCTTGTCCCTCATGCTGGCCCTTACAAAACCCACAAGCTGACCCCCCGTCACACAACAGTCAATAATGTGACCCGATTTAAAGTGGCTTTCACCCCTTTGGACACTCACTAAAACTTTTGCCGTCTATATGAGCATATACAATCGCTTAGTACAGCCATAGCTGGTTTTAAGTCTACCATGTGCAGTTACGTTTTTAAGGATTATACCCCAATTGTCAATGGAGAAATTGTATTGAATTCTTACTTCCGGCATCGGCTGTGGGTGGGACTGTGATGCTCTATTCACCCCTTGCAGACACGTGACTTAAGTCACGTGATGGCTCCATACTGGACGGCAAAAAGATAGGAGACGGACAGCAAATTACATTATGACATAAAGATTATGATGAACTGAACACCATTACTATAACATCTTTGTAGTCAGTGTATTGCTGTTTGGGGTCTGATAGTCAAAGAAGATGCCAGTGGTGTTGTTAGCTGCTAGATGAAATGGGTCATGATCGCAAATGTAAAGTTATTAAAACTGGTGGTAACAGCAAGGGGAGATAACGTTACGTTAGGCTACTGTAATTAACATTATGGTAAATGAACACTCATAAGTATTTCTGGACTAAAATATTGCAAAGCGATTTGGTTACTTTATTTGTCTTGCTTTTATCAGTTGTAACATAGTCAAAACGTTAAGAATGTCATATCAGAACATGAAATAATAACTTAACTGCCACACTTAAAAGCTAGCTATTCTAGCTAACGTTTATCGTAGCTCATAGTGCTAAGGCTAATGTAACTCGTCAGTTTGTACGTTGCCCAGCGAATAAACTTACTTCTTACATGTCTTAAGTTAAAGAATTGAAAGAAATAGGAAATAAAAAAAATCTTTAACGGTATTATCTGTTTACATTCAGATCTTGCCAAAGACTTTGCCTAAGTGCTATCTGCCGTCCTGTTCAGAGTCTATGGTTGCTATAGCAACCGCTGCTGTGCTTCATACACTGAGGAGATAAGCATGCAATTGTGGTTGAAATACTCCCGAAACACAAAGAAAACAAACCAAAATATATCTATGCAAGAACATGGGATGTTGTTGTATTCCAAACAATAACCCAACAGTCGTGGAAGGGCATTACTACGGTTAAATCTCACTATAATCTCCTAGCTGTGCGATATGTCCCATTACAACCCATTGATTTGATTCGTGTTCTTGCCGTCCACTAGGCTATTTTGCTGTGGCGCGAACAAAACGTGACGTCACTTGCAAGGGGTGAATTGGTTGCTATCCAGGTGCTTGTGGAACGTTGGTAAACCTCACTCCCCGACGCCTCAAGAGTGCTGCTGGCATGCGAGCCACTAGCCTGGGCTATTGGCTCAATTGTTAGCGCGCCGCCTCCCGATCCGAGGTGCTGCTGTTTCGCGGGTTCGAGTCCGGGCGTGTGCAGGGCTGAATCATGCAGGTTTAACACAACACAGATTACATTGGCACAAACAACATCATGCCAACACATGATATGCCGTTGTGCCAACGTGTGCTTGCTATCTGGGTAGTTTCTTGATGGCTAGCTCGCTAGCTAGTGGGGGTTTAGCGTAGCAGTCACTTGCTACCGAAGCTGCAGGGGGAGCTGTGTAGTAAAAAATGCAAGCCCAAATCCGGCAAAAACCCAGAAACAGCGAAGGAATAACCAGACCTGCATAGTGCATCTTTAAGAGGTTCGAAAAGGTTACCGCTCCCCATATGTGGGGGAAAGCATGCTAACATCACACAATGGAAGTCAATGGACAAACTCGCTAGCAGTTAGACTTTATACATTTGTTTATTCAGGTGGAGTTCTGCTTGTTTCTGAACACAATGATTTGAAGGAATTGTGTTTACTTAACTGTCCAGTGTATGCTAACAACCTAATTCACCCTTGATTGCCCAATGTTGACGACAAAGCTATTCGATGGTAGCGTCATTAGGTTGCTAACTGGCTAACTTTATATCGTCAGTGTAACATAACCAACTGGTACACATTACTTGTTAAAACTATTCCCACGGACATTGTAGGGAATGTACATTCATGTGTGAATAAATTAAGATGCAATTTATGAGTGTAGCCCAGGGTTAATTCACAACCCTCTAGCTACTAGCTAATTGAATTTTCACATAAGGCATTTTATAGTGGCATTACACTAGGGTGACCAGATTTGTCGGAACTAAAACCGGGTCACGTAGTGCGTGACTGCGTTTAACGTGAACATGTGGCAGCTCGGGCAGACACACACATTTTTTTTTAAGTCCAAAAGGTATAGGGGGTTCGGTGGTATCACCCCCGAGAAAATGTATGAAATATTGTATGCAAACATACAAGTTCTGCGCACTTTCAGTCAGAGAAAAAGGTCCTGTACTGTATGCCTAACGAGTGCCAGACATGCATGAAAACATTTAACTCACAGTCATTTTGAGAATGATGACTTTCTTTTCAACATTGTCGTAGCGTAGCCTAACCGTTAAAACAAGGCAGATATGAAGAGGCATGCAGCAATGTTTACAGATACATTGTAACGTTGGTTGCAAAGATTATGCAGACTGCTACGATTGACTGACACACGCACGCACGCACACATTATCGAAATCATACGCCGCTAGTCTTTCTACATGGGTTTAGTTAATGATCGGGCTATAATAAGACCCTGCCGGCTATGTAATCTCTGAAAAACCGGGACACTTTAATAGTGGTTGGTGTAAACCGGGACATTTTAGCGTCCCGACAGGCTTTTGTCGGGACTCGGGACACGCATCTCAAAATCGGGACTGTCCCGGTTAAACCGGGACGTCTGGTCACTAGTGATGGGGACGAGACCGCCTATGCCGAGTCCGAGACAAGACCGAGTCTATGAAGGGTCGAGACCCAGTCGAGACCGAGTCCGTTGGTTTTCAAATACAGTCGAGTCCGAGTCAAGACCGAGTCTTTGAGGAAGCAAGTCCGAGTCGAGACCAAGACCATGAAAACATGTCAGTTTTCATATTCATGATTTAATATCACCCCAATTAATAATCAACAGTTAGGCCCAGGCTTGGAATTTCACCATTTTAGGGGCAAGGCCACTTGGCCTTCAGTTGGGCATATTTGGTGGGGGGCACAAAGGCCACATGTCAGGGCACAAGGCCAAAGTTAACTATACAGTAGTATGCTATAAAAATAATCAAAGTTGTATTTAGCCTATTCACAGCAGCAGACCTGCATCACTGTATGAAACATTACAAAAACATGAAACATGACATATTACATAGAACTGTAAATCATCTGATCATCTAATATTTAAATGTCTAGGCTATATTTAATATTTATATTTATTTTATATTTGGCCTGTTATGGAATCATGTATTGAACAATTTAAGCACAGCTCAGCTTTAAGAAACTCAAATAGCCTAGATGCATGCTTAGCATTTTTTGATCATTAAGACTCCTTTCACAAACTCTTACTCAGCTGTATATCCTCTGATTTTAATATTTACCTATATCTAGGCAATATTTGTAACATTTATTTGGCCTGTTATGAAATCATGAAGAACGATTTAAACACATTTTGAAACCTAAAGACCAAAGTTGGAGACATGAATGTAGACCTTGCTGCAGATTACATTTTTAATTTAACCGGAATACTCTGGAACGGCTTACTGTACAGGGGACTGCTTTATTTCTGGTAAGGTCTGCTGTTTATTCTGATATATGGTTTGTCATGTGTTGAACTAAGGGTTTGTGAAGTATTCCACCGAGATGAATGGGTAGGGGAGATGGGTATAGCACCTTATGTAGACGTTATGATTAAATTTAATTATATTATTTACTTTTCTCGCGAACCGTTCACCACAGCAATTAGCGGCTAACATCGTTTAAAAGCTGAGAAAAAACTCTTTCATGTGATGTGATACATGTGTCTGTGTGATGAGTAGGCTTAACGATTGCGAGTATTTCAACTGAGAAGAATGGGTGAGTTTGGACGCACTTTCATTCTTGCCATGCGCTGTCATTTTCTCGTAAGACTGAATTAGTTTGCGCTGTGATGCTAAGATTATTTTGACAGGCTATAGGCAAAATAAAAATCGCTATTAAACGGACGCAAAGCAGAATATTGAAAGAAGGGTTATATGAACCTAAAAAAATGCGCTGGTCTGAAATTACGAGTCCTTCTCCTCCCACTGTGGTCCGAGACCGAGTCAAGACCGAGTCTTTGAAGGAACAAGTCCGAGTCGAGTCCGAGAAAGCAGAAATCGGTCTCGAGACCGGACTCGAGTACTACATCACTGCTGGTCACCCTACATTACACTAGGCATTATTGTCTAACCTGCACGGTATAGCTATTAGTCTGCTAGCTAGCTATTTGTCTGTTAGCTAGTTCTCCCAAATGGACTGTTGGCATTTTTGCTAATTTGAGGTTTGTATGAGATGAACTGTAGTTTTCATGTTGAGGAAAACCTAGCTTGATAACGGAGACAAGAAATATCATAGCTGTCAGCTACCAATCTCCGCCTATCAGATCTGGTGGGGGGAGAGGGGTGGAGTATGCACACAGAAGGAGAGAAACGAGAGGGAGAAGTGACGAGACGAAAGAAGCTTGGGTTTCTACGATAGAAGTAACTACCAAAACAGTATGTTACATTGAAAGTAGGTAGTAAACCCCGTCTCAAAAAGTGAGTGGTTAATACATGCCGGCACAGGTGTTTACCTTTTAGTTATTGACGTTAACGTTATTGAAGTTTCAGCCCCTTAGTTTTGGCCTGTGGTTCCACCGAGTAGCCGTCGAGCAAGCACCGCCACCTCGATAGCACTACTGGTGACAAGGAGAAAGCCAGTGGTTCCTCCGGCTACGAGGGAGAACAGCTAGCTGCTACCGAATACACCTGTTGATAGGGCGGCTCTATTATAATACATTGGTACTTGTATCAACAAGGATTGTGGTTTAAACATCACACAAACTTAGTCAGGACCAATACACTATAAAATAGACCACTGTAAATGTTAGTTAAACACTCAAACTTTTCAGGCAGCCGACAGGTACTGGTTATAGCGCGGACCTGTAACCGGAGGGGGAAATCCTGCCAAGTTTCCCTTTAAGGGATTGAAATCGTTACCTACGAAATGGGATACCACCACTGATCTATAAAGAACATTAAACAATAAAAGTTCTTTATAGATCAGTGGATACCACTCGATGCGTCATAGACCTCTGAAGTTCGCCTACAAAAAAGCTGCCATCTTTGACATCCGGTATCTGGCGATTTTTCCTATGGGAAAATAACATGGGGATTTTGAATAATCGCACCTGTTAAAGTCTCGTGGGGATGAAAAAGTCTGAAATGCAGACGTTTTCCTGAACACACTTTTGTCCTCTGCCTTCGAGTGGATACTGTGATCTCCGATAAGTGAAGGCGGCACACTTAGATTTTTGCTACCCCAGAGCTAACTTGCAATGCAATTTGCCATAGGTAGTTAGCTTCAATTAACAACCGGATCTCCTTATATGGGCAAAGATGGCCGTTTTGGATCTTTTTTGTAGGCGAACTTCAGAGGTCTATTACGAGTTCTCCTACGTCACACGCATCAATGAAAGTAGCCTAGTAAACGTTCCATTGATGAAAATGCCGGCTCCAGGTGTTATGTTAGTTTTTATCATCCTTCTCCGTTAAACCAACCAACGGAGAAGAAATGAGATGAACAGAAGACATCTTCGACGCCTACTAGTGATATCGGATGTCTTTCAGGTATGTAGATTTTTTCTTAAAAAAAATGTAAGGTTGTCCTTAACTTGGATGATGTTGATGTAACGTTAAAGGGGTGGTTCAGGATTTTGGACATAGGACCTCATTTCCAAGTAAGCAAGTGTGATATTTATCAGTGGAGACCGTTTTCAACACGTTTCATCCAGTCCTTCTAATTGCAGAGTTTGTAGGTGCTAGGCTAGCGCAAGTCAACGGTATGTGCTAGCCTGCCACTAAAAACAGTCTTACCCACTCCAAAGTACACCCGAGGGAAATTCCATACAATCGATGTAAATGTCTGTGTTGATAGAATAGTGTAAGAAATACAGCTACCCTCGCATCGCGTTGCAATAGTTATACTTTGTTCCCTCAAGTTGGTAGTAGTCATTTTGCAACTCAGCTGCGGACTGATATTACCAAGGCTACTACTAGGTATTCCCATTGGAGCGCGCTTTACTGTTTACTTTTCGGCGCAGTACTACTAACCGGAGCAAGTATAATTCCGCCACTGCTAAGAAACTAGTCCCTCAAAATGTAATGCGATCGTTGAAATGCAAGGATAGAATAATGTTGGAAATAAAACCAACAACACAGACATTTACATCGATAGTGTCGTGGAAAAAAATCACTAACTTTTAAAGGAATTATCCGGAGTAAAATGCACTTTAGATCGATTTACGGATGATTGGGGGTACATACGTTGAGTTGACATCAAAATCATGTCATTCGGATGTGTTTTGAGAAAGTTCGATTGTACCGTTTTCAGTCACAACTCGTAGCCTGGAAGTGAGCGGGGCATTTCAATTGCGCCGCTACAAAACGCTATTTTTATACCTCTTCTACAGTTCCAAACAACATAACACTTACGTGGTAGTGAGTAGAGGGTCCCTAAAACCAAACCGAAGTATCCCGAGGTCTTTATGTGGTCGAATAGAGAGTCCAGAATGAATTTCATCAAGCCAGTACCTTTCCGGAAATGTTGCCATCTTTGCCGCCATCTTCAGGGAAAAGTCCGTAGGAGTCTTATTGCTGAGTGTTGTAACATGCTCTGGAAATTCACAATTCAAAAAATTCAATTCAATTAAAAAAAAAAAAAAAAAAACATGTCAACTCAACGTATGTACCCCCAATCATCCGTAAATCGATCTAAAATGCATTTTACTCCGGATAATTCCTTTAACTCTAACTTAGCACTCTGAACAAAAACCAGCGGAGAACGGTCTGAGATGAGAAGTGGCCGCTTGTGGCCTTTTATTCACAAGTCCTCCTGGGTACAGCTCTGAAAAATGCACAGAGACTAACGGCTCCCACACACAGCTGCGTTCCGTCAACGCATGCCAGTGGGTGTTCCCGACGGTAGCTATGCAAATGACTTGAAGTAAAACCGTAATGTGATTGGTTGGTGCCGTCCGTAGATTGACTTGATTGGCCGATGCCGTCAGTCGGTGCAGCAACAGCTGAACTCCTCAACGCGAGCGGCGGGAGAAACGCGACGCGACGGACCCACAATTCAGTTCGGCAACGGATCACGTGAGCCCATTTAAAGTGAATGGGATGCGTCTCCAGCAACGCGATGCACGCAGCTGTGTGTGGGAGCCGTAAGTGTCGCCAGGCAGGAGTTGCGAATGATGGATGTCCTCTGCAGCGGAGACTCCACGACCCAGGCCTTGGGGAGAAGGTGCCCCCTATGTAAATGGCAGACCCCCTTGTAGCCAATCAGTATACACTCAATAAATTATATTGGTGGATGAGCTAACCAAGCTGCCACAAAAATTATTAAATAATCCCCAGTAGGCCTGTGTCACGTTCGCGCACATGCATGACATCCTCCCCCAGCTTCTGCCTGGCCACCTGGCTGCACATGAACTCTTCATGAACTTTACTACATATATCTCTCGGCTGCTGCCTGGCAACACATGACATCTTCAAAAACAATCTGCCACAATAGTCTGGCGTTATAATTTATTCGGGTGTACTTTGGAGTGGGTAAGACTGTTTTTAGTGGCAGGCTACCACATACCGTTGACTTGCACTTAAATTTAACTTTTGTATAAACAATTAGCCTAGCTCCCTGTTTAGTAGTAGCAGAGCCCGTTTACGGAGAGCCGGATCACTCCCTATTAACTCCATTGTACCTGCAATCTAGGGCGATCACGAATAAGTGCAAAAACAATGGGGGTCTATGGAGCTAGACGGCTAAATTTGTCTCTTTCACTTGGTTGTCGTTGAGAAATCGAAGATTTGATTGTGGTTTCTGCAAGCTCAATATGGATTATAGGTCAAAAGTTGAATGAATGAGTAGTCACGTCCTTTCGATTTCTTACAGGTTGGGTCATTGTTGCCCACAACACACTAGCTTTCTGCTAATGAATAACGTCATTGACACATTTGAAAGGCTTTTTAGAACAATTAAGTGACTCAAAAAATATAATACTCAGCTGTTTGTATTTTCTCTGGCCCCTCTTTCGACTGCAACATTTACATTTCTACACAAAAAATGATAACGTGAGAAAAGTGGATTTTGAGGGTACAGCTCCATAGACCTCCATTCATTCTGCACTTATTCGTGAGCGCCCTCACGTGGAACCAGAATGGGAACGGCAACCAGTTCAGAAACCAAGTTTCCCGAGAGTGGCGGTTCTCCCCTTATTAGACATTCTCTGGTAGTAGTAACGCTCATGGTTAAAGTATAACTTTCGCCAAAATGCATCCTAGGGTGTTTTTGTGAATGGGATGGGGCACTAGTCCTACTATTTTGATACATGTGTAAGCACCTGTAAAATTGACGTTTTTCAGTATGCTTAATAACCTTGTACTACCCTTTTGTTACTGTATGAATTTACTCCATGTACCAGAATGCTTTGTAATTTACTTGCTTCTGTGATTTACGACATTCTATACATGTGCACCAATCAAATGTCTTTGTTTGTTTTGCTTCTATTTGAATTGTTTAAGCAGCCAATCATTATCTGTTATTTGTTTATGCCCGCGAAATTGCGATGAAACAGAAGGTTCCATCACCTCAGTGAGGAGAAGGCTCGTGAGTCCCAGTTGGCCCTGAGAAGAGAGAGGTCACTGTTTTCATCTGCTCCGCCTCAGTGCTGTTTTGTGGCGACTTAACGGTGCTTTTATGTACCCCGGCCCACGAACGGTGAACTGAACGAGTGGGTCACGTTTATGGTGATCGGTCTGGTGTGGACCGGCTCTCGTCGGGTTTTCAACTACTAGCTACTCTAGCTCTTGTTACAGTTTTCCTTCAGAGACGAACTCGTTTATACCTCCGGTGCTGGACCCACCGGAGCTACCCGACCCTCTGAAGGACGACTGTTACCTCCGGTGCTGGGCCCACCGGAGCTACACCTCCCCGAGGACGACTGCTTCTTCGCCGGTGCTGAGCCCACCGGAGGACCAACCGCCCTGCTACTGCTGGTGTAGCTGCTACGTTGGCTAGCTCAAGGCAGCTGCTCACCTCCCGTCTGCGCCTGGACAACGGTCGTCGGTTTGGCTGAGTGGAGTGAAACTGTTCGTTCGTGAGTACACTTACACTGACACACACACACGTTCTCGTCTCTGCTTGGATCACCGGCGAGTTGGAGAGCCGTTCAGCGGTTGCTGTCCTGCCTGCAGCTCAGAGAGCTGCCGTCCTGTGCACCACCGAGCTCCAACGGCCAGCGATTGGGGGGGTTGGGGTTTTATTTGATTATATATGATTAATAATACTGTTGTGATTGGTATATTCTTGTGATTTAACTTGACTTGTGTATATTGTATTGTCTTCCACACTGGTCTCTGTTTAGCTTAACCTTTAACGTTACCATTCGTTAACGTTCGGGTTTCCCCTTGAGTGAATTGTTCGCTCCCTGACATTTGTCAGCTTTTGGGTTGCCACGTTCACGACGTGGCTATTATTAAATAAATATTTAATTATTATATTTCTTCATATCCAGGGTGTATTGGCAATTTATTTAACTACACTCACATTGTTATTTACATTCTGTAGAAGTACACTATACACGAGCTATACGGTAAGTGTAGTATTTTTACAGTGGAGGCACCGCGATATTTAATTCTTTGATTGTACTTAATTGTTAGCCTACTGGTATTCAGGAATCTCAGCCAGCTCACCATTCTACCGCTGAGACCTTCAGGATCCTGTTTGCGCCATTGTTTTATGTATTGTAACTAGTGCCTGTGCACACAACCGTTAAGAAGGGGTTACACATGATCACGTCAAAATCGCTATTTTTTAAAACACTAAAAAGGCTAGGATGCATTTGGCTATGTAAGTTATGTAAATCAAAACAAAAAGTAAATTGTTCTTCTATGTTATTATTGCCATTTCCTGTGTTGGAAATGAAGGAAAAAATAACATAAACACAAGCAAACAACAAACAGTTCAGCTAAATTAGCCTACTCAAGCTCTATGTAGGAACGGCTGAAGTGCCCTTGAGCAAGGCACCTAACTCCTCACTGCCCCCTGAGCTCCGCTGTAGCAGGCAGCTCACCAAGGGCGCGGGAAGGGGGGTGCTGCAGCACCCCCTGCTGGCAGGAGATAGATTTTATTTTAAATATTATATACTGTATATGTTTAAATAATTACTAATTCGCTGTCTGACATTATTTATATTTTTGTATGTGAAATGATGAGTCAAATAGCAAAAAAAGGGTTATGGATAGGTTCGAATATAGGCTACTAAAAATTAACAGTTATAGAGATCAACGTGAACGTGAGTCAGTTAGCCTACTGTAAGAACCGTAGCGTTGTTTCTATGTGATAGCGATCAAGTGTGTAGGCCTACGGTTGATATAGGCCTACATATTCTATACGATTTACACGTTCAAAAAAAGCACGGATAAGCTGAAAGAAACTTTAATTGTGTTATACAGTTTTGCAAAATTAATCAATTTATAGCTATAGAAATAATTTCACTATCGTAGTCGCTAAGATAGAAATTATTAGGACACATACTTGCTGTGGAGACGACACACCTTAGGGCTATTCAGAAATTATTTGCGAGATCATTGCAGCCTGATTATTAGCCTATATTTAAAGCCTAACATCTCTGGTGTGATTTTGACGATCAGAAAAGTAATTTTCCTTAACTATACTGAAATAGGCTAATGATGTCAAGTGCGCTTCTGTGGGGTTAGGGTGGGCGCAGTGGACTCGGAGTGCTGTCGCGGAACATTGGAATTTGCGGCTGCCCAGGACTTTTCTAAAATGTCTCGCTATCACCTGCACACCGCACTAAAATGACGTATTTAGCAGTCAAACTCCGAAACATGTCCAAGGGAGGGGGGGGGGAGAGAAATCGTCGGACATCCATTATTTTGTTATTCAGCACCCCTGGTCAAAAATAGGTTCCCGCGCGCCTGCAGCTCACTGCGTCAGGATTAGTGTGTGCTTTAGTGTTTTTCACTAATTCACAAATTGGGATTAATGCAGAGACCAAATTTCCCTCACGAGATCAAGTATACTTAAACTTTAGCATTTCCAACATGGCATGTCATTATAATGCAGCTAACATTAGCCTACATGCTGCAACACAGGTATGAAATACATAATTATGTTTTAGTGACCTTGTTTCTATGAACATGAATTATTGTTTATAGGCAACATCAACTTAGAGCCCTGTATATCCTCATTAAGTACTTAAAGGGGTATTCCACCATTTAGGGAATCACACTATTTCCCACCTCCAGTGTTGCCAGATTGGGTTGAGTGATTTCCGCCCAATCACGTTCAAAAACCCGCCATCTTCAGAAAAAAAACGCCCCAACAACGATTGTCATAGAGAACCATTCAACTCAAAATTTTATTTGCCCGCCTAAAGCTTATTTTCCCCCGCCCGACGAAGTCAAAAGAAGCCCAATTGGGTGGGCAACACTGTCCACCTCCCCTTGTGTTTTCTCCAGTTCATCCAGCCGTTCTCCGAGTCTGGCGATACCACTTTTAGTTCCAGCCTAGATTCTAGTTTAGATCATTGAATCGGATTAGATCGTTAGCATCTCGCCTGCTAGCATCACGGTTAAAAGTGACTAAGATTTCCAGTATTTTCCTTTTTAAAACTGGTCTCCTCTTAAAGTTAGAAAATGTAACAAGACCTATATTGATAAATGAAACGATTTTCTTGTCTGCTACAGCCCAACCTTGTTGCTGGAAGTTAGCCTACACTACAGGGACTAAATATACAGTGCACTGAATATGTTAAGCAGAGACAACAATAAAGTTTACGTTTTGCAAGGCAGAGGAGAGGTCTCCTCTTCAGTCCACACAGAGAATGATTCCATGCGTGCTGCTGTATTGTAACTGAAATTCTGATGAAATAACCCAAAATTATGTTCAGTTTGATAGATAGTTAGCCAAATGTGTGTTTATGTGATTAACTTGCAAACTGAGAAAACTAAGGTAAAGTTAGCTTCGTTGTTAGCATAGTAGTCTTTCGGACAGTTAAGATCATGGTATCCTGACTAGCATTCCAATGGGTGTTTATGGCAGATTATAACAATATCACGTATGTTTTCCTGTAAATATACTTGTCTTGGTGCTACTTCGTTTAATTCAGACTTTATCATTGAAACTGGTGTTTCTGTCTGTAGACAGTTTTAGCTAACAATAGCAGCACATGTCGTTAGCTTTAGGCTAATGTTAGCTGATGTCCATTCACTCATAGGCTACTCATTTGTTGCATTCAGAGCAGTGATTTAGCAAACTTATTTCAACTGAGTAAATGAACATGAACTAAAAGTTTATTTTTTTTATTTTGTTTTTTTATAGGTTCTCAAGATACAGTGGATGTGGAATATTCATGAGTTTGAAGGCTGTTGGTTCATGTTTAATGATAATAAAAGGCATTACGTGATGAATTCCTTCTCTTCAACTTTTAATAGAACAGTTAATTTAATACGGTAGCCTAATCTTAAAATAAAACAATATCTACAGAACTTAGATTAGTTCATATTTTAATGAGCTTTTTAACATTTATTTTAACCTAGTTATTTTATAACTGCAACTTCTGAAACAATAATTAAAGATTTTGAGTAAAGACTACTATAAGCTTAATTTGTCTACAGCATTTACATAAGGTTATTTGTTGACACAACTAAACCTGTTTAGTTTTATGTTTGGTAAAAACTAAAATGTTTAAGGCAATAGGTTTCCACACAATTTTCTAGTGATGGCAACTAGTTTGGGTGGTCTGTTTCTATCATTTCTCTAGTTTTATTGCATCATATTCAGCCGCAAAAGTCCTCGGTTCAGCCCCGATTCTGACCTGTGAGTGGTTCTGAAAATAAAACAGATAATAAGTACATGACTAGGCCTATTTAGAGCATGTTACATGCATCATGTAATGACAGTAATCTGAAGAAATGTGCATTGTAGTAGAAGCTACACCAAGCAAGCAAGCAGCTAACGTGAATTTGATAAAATCCATAGCCTAGTTCGCATATGCCTACATTAAACTCAAAACGTAACTGCTACGTAATTCACATATCTAGAGGTTTGCAGCTCATTAGCTCAACCTGCTAAAGGTGAGCTAGCATAATTTGACTGCCACGTTAGATACTTTATATTTGACAACTTTTTATTCAGTTTCATTCCGTTATTGAAAACTTTATCCGCTACATACACAGCCAAACATGTTACATACTTTCATCGGTGGCCACCAATGGTGTACTTTTTCCGAATGCTGTGTAGCTGAACCTAAGATGAACTCAATGTTGCTAGGTAATGATGTGTAACATGTGAAGTCACACATGGATGTGGATGTCTCCGTCCTGCAGGCTGCAGCCAGAGCTCTCTCAACTCTGTTGCCTCGCGTACACTTAGCAAACAAAAGTTCCCTTGATGTCCCCGGTATAACGTTATTGTCGGGTCCACACAAGAACGTCCGTGGAATGTTTTTGAAATGACCCAATGCGGGCGACACCAAGGGACTTAGTGGGGATGTTCCCAAAAGGTCAGACACCGGACATCACAAGGACAAAAATGAGAACTTGATCCGGATGTCAAAAACGCTCTGGTGACGTCCACTAGAGAACATGAAGTTGGGGACCAATTGTGGATGTTGTGAATGTCCGCATAAAGTCCGTGGGACGTCCCGTGTCGGGAAAATATTTTTAATTTATAGTATTTTGCAATAATAGTTAAAAACATTAGCCAGCTGAATTTAGCCTCCCCCACAACATTTGAGGTTGGGAAGTTCGGTCTGGCATTGCTCCGTTGTGGTAGCCTGGCAGGCCATCCTATATCATTGAAATGTATAGTCTGGAATCGAACCATTCTCCTCGCTTAATCCAAGGGGCGGGCAGAGAATTGTCTTTCAAACTGCCTAGGCATGCAATAGGCCAGCGCTACGAACAATCAGAACAAAGAGCAGGATGACGTGGCCAGAGCGATGAAAACAGTGAACGGGGAAGTAAACTTTTACCGTATCCGGTCGGCAAAACGGCAAATACATTCTTCTTCGTAAGGAATGACTTAAGTGCATTGTGTTGCTCAACTTTCAAAGAAAAGCACAAGTCCAACTCCTCCAAAGTTGACGCCAACGCCGATTCAAACAACCGCTCTTCGTTCGCCATAGCCACCTTCCTTGTTGCTACCGTCGCAGGACTGTCGTCTTTCTGTTAAGCCCGCCTTAAGACTCTCTAACAAAATAGAGTGCTGTGATTGGATGACGTCCACGGCGTCAGCCAATAGAAATCCCTATGGTTTGATACTAGACGTACAGGCTGAGCAAATTAATTTGCCGCCGCTAGGGTGCGTCTAGATTTCTAGGCTACCGTTGTGGAGCAACTATGCTCGAACCTGAGCTGTAAGGACCAATCAAATTGGGCTTTACGATGATAGACAGGTGAGCAACAGTGCCTCACCGAGTAACAGTGCAACTCACCGAATGGTTAGTGATGTTCATTGATGTTCCAATACCAGCAGCGCGAAATACAGTTTCTGTCGTGTTTTATTTGCCATTTTGTAAAATCCCATTGATTTCTGTTGGAAGACTCATTTGCTCCTTGATATCACTATGCTACTCTTGTAGTCTTTCCTCGCGAGACCTTCTTTTATTGTCTATGCTTCAGACTCAAATATTGAGCAGAAGTTTATACACGGTTGTGAGGTATCTTAAAAAAATAGTTCCACAATAGCAAATAACAGGGATTGAAATCATACATTGCACTGATATATTTCTTTTAATAATCAACGAACACCACCACTAACCACTCGGTGAGTTGCACAGTTTTGAAAACGAATGTTAAGGGTTGTTTTAAGGACATGTTTGTGCATGCCCATAGCCAGCCAGTCAAAGGCAATTCAAAACGAGCCAGAAAGTCGAGACAGGACCCATCGTCAAAATTTCGGTGTCCACCACTCTAGTTCATCCAAAACAAACCAGAAAAGGGACTCAAAGTGCTAAATACCGGAATTGTCCTTTAAGGCATATGTGGAGAAGGATGGTTTGTGTGTTCTTCCTACAGTAAGCTATTTAGTTGCTCTGATTGGTTAAGGTCTATCCAGTGCAGAGGCATATCCCTCTGTATCGGTTGAAACACGCCCCATAATTATGTCCCAATGGAGCAATATCAGACTCATATTCTGACTAGAAATTGTTTGAATTTTTTATTACTTATGTATGCAACTGAAGTTGAAAAAGCATGACTCGGGAGTGGACATGTGCTTTTAAAGTGCTTAAAGAGAGTCAACCCAAGTAGGCCTACACAACTTACATTTGATTGTCATGAGGACACAAATGGCACCATTTGCTAAGAATGACCCATTTACCGTACACTATTTACTTGTTAGTAAAAGAAAGATTTTTAGGCTGCACCAACAAGATCAGAGTTAACGCATAGTCTACGCCCGTTACAACGCTAGGGTTGGAAACGTTTCTCAATCATGAGAGGCCCAAAACTCTTCAGGAAGTGAGAATAATAAGTTAGTCTGGAAGCCAGGCTACATTTATACCTCCTTTTTACTAAACTTGACAAGAGTAGTATCTAATTTCCAAGGGGAAGGGGTAAAACAGAAATGGGATTGGCCCTAAGTGAGTAGGCCTATTGAAGGGAAAGGGGATTAAGTGGACTCAGGTGCTGAACCACTGATGTTGTGAAAGTGGATAAAGTTGCTGAGGTAGTGGTGCCACAGGTGAAGGATGGCAGCAGTGAGCAAAGGAGCCAGCAAGCAAAATGGACAGACCAAAGCTGAAGTGAAGTAGGGTCATTCCCCAGGGTCAATGCAGGCTAGGGGTGAGCTCTGATCTCCTCATAGAACATGGGTGTTCTGCTGGTCTTCCATGAAGACCTCTTCTGGAACCAAGCCTTGGCTTGGTGGCTTTGTAGTGAGAAATTCCAGAGTGTATGTACTTTAACATTCATTTTAATCATCACCCCAGCCTTTGATCATGCCAAACCTTTTGTCAACCAAACTGTTCTTGTGACCTTTGTCAATCAAATGCTCACATGACCCATTGTAACCACATGAGGACACATGATGACAATGATGAGTGAGTCCTTTCCTCTTGACACACTCAAAGAAGTCGGGCTACGCTTTAAATGCAGAGGGAAGACACTGCTCTGGAGGTTCAGTCGGCCACCGCCATAAGCGGTGAGCTATGCTGGCCTCCGAGCTCAGATGCTGGCCTCCGAGCTCATATGCTGGCCTCTGAGCTTGTAGTTCTAACACCATTGTTAACCAATAAATGTTTCACCATGTTTTCAGTATTCAAACCTGCCTCTGTCTGCTTGCACTCAATTTTTCTTACAACAGCTTCACATCATGTTACCTTGTCCATAAGACATTTGGTGATGGCTTGGTAGCTCTGGAGGGAGTCATCATCTGATGACCAGACTTTCCAGAGCTTTGGCCATCTCGTCAACTCCCCAGCCTGCCTGTATAACGGCTTGACCACAGGGCTGGGTCCCGCTGTCCTCCCAGTCCATGGGCTCTTCTGCATCCATCGCCACGCCTGCCTGCACAGGAGCTAGGCTCCACAGAGGCCAAGCCATGCTGACCTCCCAGTCCATGGGTTCCATAATATCAGTGTTAAACTAGAAATATCAAAAAACAAAATGGAAAATAAAAATTGCTATACGCGTCTCAAATAGTAGAGAAGTAGTCACACAGAAGTAGAGTAGAATTGGAATGGTAGAATCTTGGCAGTTTTCTGACAAAAGGTGGCCATGGTGAAGATGCCATAATCACTAGGTGATGATGACACCCCTTTTCTTCAAATTCTCAATGGATGTTCCATGGCATTCTAATTTCTGAGATGAACCTGTACATTATACACACACACACACACAGTTCAGCGATACCTAACACAGTGATACCTAACACAGAGGACTCTGTGTATATAGGATAACTCACAAATTCGTAGGGCAGTTTGAACAAGAAAATGAAAAGAGGCATTATATTTTAGGACAATACATTTTATTAAAAAATATTCGTTGTATAATGGAATTTATTATTTAACCTAAGTGAGTAGGTCTATTGAAGGGATAGGGGATTTAGTTGACTCGGTGCTGAACCACTGATGTTGTGAAAGTGGATGAAGTTGCTGAGGTAGTGATGCCACTCAGTTGAAGGATGGCAGCAGTGAGCAAAGGAGCCAGCCAGCAAAATGGACAGACCAAAGCTGGAGTGAAATAGAGTCGTTCCCCGGAGTCAATGCAGGCCAGGGCTGGGCTTTGTTGTCCTCACAGACCATGACGTTCAGCTGATGGTCTTCCTTGAAGAGCTCCTCTGGAACCAAGCCTTGGCTTGGTGGCTTCACATCAGGCGATGTTACCTCAGACTCCAGAGGACATTGGGCGATGGCTTGGTAGCTCTGGAGGGAGTCACCATCTGATGACCAGACTTTCCAGAGCTTTGACCATCTCGTCAACTCCCCAGCCTGCCTGTATAACGGGAAGACCACAGGGCTGGGTCCTGCTGTCCTCCCAGTCCATGGGCTCTTCTATGTCCATTGTTACGCCTGCCTTCACAGGAGCTAGGCCCCACAGAGGCCAAGCCATGCTGACCTCCCATTCCATGGGTTCCATAATCAGTATTAAAATGGCAAAAAACTAAATAGGAAAATAACAAAATTGCTATACGTGTCTCAAACGGTAGAAGTAGTCAAACAGAAGTAGAGTAGAATTGGAATGGTAGAATGGTAGAATCAGTTTTCTAGCAAAAGGAGGCCGTGATGAAGATGTGATATTCTCTTCAAATTTTTTTTTCAGTGACCTGACTTTGTTGAAAGCCCACCCACCACGGCAAGGTGCAGGTCTTGAGTGAAGACGAGACAAACATACAACAGACACGAATCAGAAAACAATTCACAATTCATTAACAAAAAAATAACAATTAAACATTACTACATACATCTTCTCAAAACAAAAAGCATATTGCAATTCTAATCCAACCACCACTCACAACTGGCTGGTGACGGCTGAAACACACACCGAATGCTGTACCTGGGATCCGTAAAGGCATCCTGCAGAGCACAACATGCGCTGCACCAAATACGCAGAAGGATCACCGGTGGTTTTCACAGGACATTCTAAAGAGGAATATTTATTATGTGTGTAACTATACTTACCAATTATACTTATCACTGACAATACATTTGGAAAATAGCATAACTCTTAACCACACCTGAACTACTAGTAAAAAGAGATTCTTAATTG
Source organism: Alosa pseudoharengus (assembly GCF_046254945.1). Taxonomy (NCBI): domain Eukaryota; kingdom Metazoa; phylum Chordata; class Actinopteri; order Clupeiformes; family Clupeidae; genus Alosa; species Alosa pseudoharengus. Next base: position 54,124,970 of record NW_027468564.1, read on the forward strand.
CCTTGGCAAATTCTATAGTCGCTCCTCTTAGTTGCTGTGGCCATATATGATCCAATCAGCAACATGCACAACCGTCACGGAAGTCCTATAAAGTAACTATACAATACCAATACATTCACAAAATAGATTTTTTTTAAAACACGTAAAATAATTGTTGCTGTGGTTGCTTAAAAAAGATCCAAATTAGCAACTTTGCTATCTGCCATCCCTGGGTAATGTAATGTAAAAAATCCTCTTGGTTGCTGTGGCTGCTTAAAAAAAAAGATCCAATCAGCAACTTTGTTTGGTTCAATGGGAGTCCTCTCTCTGGTTGTCCAACTCCATAGGTCCTTGAAAATTTACCAAAACACAGCAGTTATTCCAGATCTGATTAATGCTGCCAGCAACTGTGAGTGGAATTGTGGTGTCAAAGATGTGGAATTCTTTCACCCTTCTGATGACTCGTTCAACAAGGATCCTAAGACGAGCAATGGCTTGTGTCTGCTCAGTCTCCTGCCTCGACCACTGGACTCTCTGCTTGAAAGGGGGGATGATGAGTTTCGCTCCCACAGTGCTCAGCATGGGCTCAATTAGAAAACCCTTGTCTGCCATAACAATGTCCCCTTTCTCCAACAAACCAAGGACACCGGACTGTCTTGTGATGTCCTTGTCAGAGATTCCACCTGTGTAGAGCTTTGACACAAACTTCACAGCCCCAGAAAGAGAAACACCAATAAGGCCCTTGAATGTGGTGTGACTTTTGTACAAACTGTATGTCTCTTAGTGCAAAGTAAGTGCGCTTGGCGTTTCACAGCGCAACTCCATGCAGTCAGGAATCACTCTCACATCTGGGCAGAACTCCTGGAACTTGGATGGAAGTCGTCTTCTCACCTCTTCCCGGGACAGCCATATGGGCAATAAACCTAACATCTGGTACAGAGTTTGTCCATGTAATGACAACTCGGCTAACAGTTGACAGGGAAACTCCAAACATATCTGCCAACTTTCTCACTAAGACCAACTGCAGTGGCAGTACAGAAAAAACTCATCAATAAGAGGTAGCTTTCTCTGGGGACTTGGCTCTGCCTGTGCAGCTTCTTCTAATCCCACCTTCTGTGCTTTGCTCCAGTACACAAGCACGGTTTTAGATGGTTCTATGGCCTGCCAGAACTTTCTGAATATGCGTTCAGATTAGGGTGACCAGATTTGTGCATGACCGTGTTTAACGTGACCATGCGGCAGCTCAGGCAGACACAGACATTTTTTCTTTAAGGCCAAAAGTTATAGGGGGTTCGGTGGTGTCACCCCCAAGAAAATGTATTAAATATTGTTATGTAAACGCACAACTTTAAGTCAGAGAAAAAGGGCCTGTACTATGCCTAAACACGAGTGCAAAGTAATTTGTTTGTCTCCTAAACATTGTTCACCCCTTATCCAGACATGCGTAGCGTAGCATAACCTTTAAAACGAGGCAGATATGAAGAGGCATTGCAACAATGTTTACGGATACATTGTAACGTTGGTGACTGCTTTAGGCTACAGTCTCTACATGGCATGGGTTTAGTTAATGATCGGGCTATAATAAGACCATGTCGGCTATGTAACCTCTGACAACTGGGACACTTTAATAGTGGTTGTAAACCGGGACATTTTAGCGTCCCGACAGGCTTTTGTCGGGACTCGCATCTCAAAATCGGGACTGTCCCGGTCACTTGTTGTTTCTGTGTAGACAGGCCCTTGGCTACACTTGACACGCAACTGCGTTGTTATCAGAGCATTTGCTTTCTCTGTCTATGATCTGCTAGCCTGTCGAGCCAGACCCACATTAAAATGTAGGGTCTGGGCAGGGGCGCCTGCAGGAATTAATGCTATGGTACGCACAATACGAACAATATTTGTCCGTTTTAGGTCCGTGCATTGGTCAGCAAAAAAGTAGCCTACATAGCATAACAACATCCACATGCAATAATACAACTAACTACAATGTCTACAATGACCTATTCATTTGGACAACTTGATACAGCCCTACAGGCTAAAGTTACCTTTAGTTTTGTTCTAGTGTAACGTGACGTCTGGCTTTAGTGCAGTCTAACGTTCTGACAAGCACACCAATTGCCTACCTTGTTCTTGCCCATCTGGAATAACTCCTAGCTTTGCTGCCTCCATCCTTTCTGTTTTCGTTGTTTAAACTTGTGATATCCATGATGAGTATTGAGTTAGTGAATTAGCTCAACATTGTGTGCTGATAACCATATATAGATAGCCGAGTAAAAGAAAACAACAAGTAGCCTATTGCGTGTCTGCGTGCGTATTCTCTCTCCTGCTCAAACAAAATGCGTGCACGTTAATTTTGATAACGTGTTCACTAACTTTACGTAATAGAAAATGGTAAATAGCCTAATGGCATGCAGCTAAAGGGATACTGTGCATAGTTGGGAAGGTATGGTAGGCCAATTTGGTGTGAATACACACACACACAAGGGACATTTTCTGTTGTTGAGTAGCTTGATGGTACGCACAGTGCGTATGGACGTACACCTGCAGGCGCGCCTGGGTCTGGGCACTCACCGTTCGCAGTGCTCAGTACGAGGGGCAGGATAATCAGTTGTCTTTCAAATTCCCTCTGCACGCAATAGGACAGCGGCAGCGCTATGAGTCCCATGCGTTTCCCACCAGCGGAGCTAGTTGGCTAGTTCAAACGTTTGCCAACTTAATAAAAGCTTAACTCGTGTCACACTGTTCGCCAACAGAAACATCCATCTTATTTGTTTTCAAGTAGCAGGGAATTCAAGCCAAACCGTTGCAACTCTGCCATCAATCATTATGTTAAGCCCACCTAACGACTCTATACACGATTTCATTGGCCTGATTAAGTTTCGATTTCTGGAGCTCACAAGCCAACGGAGAGTTGCTAGACGCGCTAGGGGCGCGTCTAGATTTCTAGGCTAATGATCTGCAGCTTTTCTCAAACAACTACGGGCCTCCTCGACAAGTGGATTACTGGTCCGCAGAGCGGCGAAGTTAAATTTTGCCGGTGTTTCTGTCACGTCTGATCATTTGCAGCGACATTAAATGGTATTATGGAACCGCGGACTGAAAAAAAAAAAAAACAAAGTTTCCCCAATCAGGAAATACTTCTTAATATGGTGTCATCAGGCATAGCCTACAATTAGTATGAGCAAATGCATTGTGTGCGTCCCATGCGCAACTGAAACTTAACACTGGAGATGAATGCGGGGTAAATTAAGACAAATATCGGTGAATATCAAACCCTACTAACACAACGTAAATGGAACGTTACATTTTGGTTCTATTTAGGTAAGTTACCTTCAGTGAACGTTTGGTAGACGTTTATTCATGGTCCCATAATTACGCTGGACTCAGAGGACTCTGAGGCTGAGCCTCCAAGAAAACGCCCAACACAGAGGCCGCTGAGATTCAGACAATCCAAGATGAAGGTAATTTAGTCATAGTCAATTTATTTATACACGACCAGTGCTTTATAAACAAACCTGAGGGTCTTGAATTGTACTCTGTGGCACTTAAACCCTCCTTACACTGACAGACTTTGGAAAGATTTGGAAAATATTTTTGAAAGACTACAGTCTCAGACCCTCTCACATCTAAAGACAAGTAGTAGAGTTTTAAGTCACAGACTATGATTTTGCAATGACTAGGGATCTTGCAGGGTCACTATTTACAAGACTGCAAATAGATTCCTTTAAATTATTACCCATCGTGCAATATACAGGAACTGAAATGATAGCCTACTAAACTCAAAGTCGTATTTTCGTGTTTCTGCAGCATTGTTTCATGCGTGACATCCCTAACCGATATAGAGTTGTTCTGTCACATGGAAGAGCCGACTAAATATGTATAAGAAATGACAAATATTACAAGAATAACAAATAATCATATAGGCTACAGCTGTCGCCTACTTTGCCCCTTCCTGTTTGGTGTTGGAGAGAGGTCACTATAGGTTTTTATAGTTCACGTCACTATTTGCATAAGCCACGACTAGAAAGACTTGCGATAATATCAAACATGTTTAATATTGTTGTAACGGCAAAACTAGAAAAAGACTCCGACTGACCAAGGCCACCATAAGTTGCAGGTTACAGGTTAGCAACTATGGTTTTAGAAAACGCACCCCAGCATGTCAATGTAAGGTCCCAGCAACGTCAATGTATAAGATTACTTTCTAGGGATGTTTTAGCAACGTTTTATGGCTGTCGTGGTAAGGTAACATAGACGTTTGTGGGACGACCATTTGTACGTTCCAGGAACGTAAATTGTGTACGTAATGTTAACGTTCCGGCACCAACTGGGGGCATTCCTAGGACGTTGAAACAATGGCGCATTGTTAGTAGGGAAGGCCTACATCTCACATGCGCCCCAGAAGAGGGGCGCTGCTTGCTCTGTTCTGTCCCTCCCAAACTGCATTATGGTGTGTTTAGCAACCAGAATTTCAAAAGGTTTACATTATAACAGCAAATAAACGCAAGTGGCAACAGTCGAACAAACGGGATAATGGACTCAACAACGGTAGGTTCACAGAAATTACAAGGTTTAAAGCGTGGTGAGGAGTTCTGCACATGTGACGTCGCATGTGGATGACCCCACCCCGTCGCGCAGGCTGCAGCCAGAGCCCTCTCCTTGGATGTGGATGTCTCCGTCCTGCAGGCTGCAGCCAGAGCTCTCTCAACTCCGTTGCCTCGCATACACTTAGCAAACAAACGTCCCCTTGATGTCCCCGGTATAACATTGTCGGGCCCACACAAGGACGTCCTTGAGAGATGTTTTTGAAATTACCCAATGCAGGCAACACCGAGGGACTTAAAGGAGAATTCCGGTGTGATTTTGACCTAAAGTGTGTTGAAACATGATACCGAGTGTGAACGTATGTCTCATAGCTAATTTCGGCTTGTCCCCTAAGTTACAGTTTACAGTACTAGTTTGATTTTTGTACTTATATTTGCAACTGAAGTTGAAAAAGCATGACTAGGACATGGCATTTTAAAGTGCTTGCACCACAGTCAGTAATTATTTTAGAGTTAATAAGCCCTGAGGGCATAAACCTTTTTTTACGTAGTATGAGATGTATTTCATTTTGTAAACAAGCTTGAAAAAATAAGTAACAACCCAGGCCAGGTTGTGTAACTTATATTTGATTATGTCATGGGGACACAAATGGCACCATTTGCTAAGAATGACCCATTTACCGTGGACAGTATTTCCTTGTTAGTAAAAGAAAGATGTGATTTGATAGGCTGCACCAACGAGATCAAAGTCTACGCCCATTACAATGCTAGGGTGGAAACGTTTCCTAATCATGAGACCTGAAACTCTTCAGGAAGTGAAAATAATAAGTGAGTCTGGAGGCCAGGCTACATTTGTATACCTACTTTATACTAAACTTGACCAGAGTGTCAACGTGGAGGGCATTACACTTTAAGACAATGGACTTTATTATAAAATATTCTGTGTATAATGGAATGTATTATTATTAAGCCTAAGTGAGTAGGCCTATTGAAGGGAAAGGGGATTAAGTGGACTCAGGTGCTGAACCACTGATGTTGTGAAAGTGGATGAAGTTGCTGAGGTGTTGATGCCAGTCAGGTGAAGGATGGCAGCAGTGAGCAAAGGAGTCAGCCAGCAAAATGGACAGACCAAAGCTGAAGAGAAATAGGATCATTCACCAGGGTCAATGTAGGCTAGGGGTGAACTCTGATCTCCTCATAGAACATGGTTGTTCTGCTGGTCTTCCATGAAGGCCTCTTCTGGAACCAAGAGCCTTGGCTTGGTGGCTTCACATCATGTTACCTCAGGCTCTGGAGGGAGTCATCATCTGATGACCAGACTTTCCAGAGCTTTGACCATCTCGTTGACTCCCCAGCCTGCCTGTATAACGGCTTGACCACAGGGCTGGGTCCCGCTGTCCTCCCAGTCCATGGGCTCTTTTATGTCCATTGTCACGCCTGCCTGCACAGGAGCTAGGCCCCACAGAGGCCAAGCCATGCTGACCTCCCATTCCATGGGTTCCATAATCAGTATTAAAATGGCAAAAAACTAAATAGGAAAATAACAAAATTGCTATATGTGTCTCAAACAGTAGTAGAAGTAGTCAAACAGAAGTAGAGTAGAATTGTAATGGTAGAATCTTGCCAGTTTTCTGACAAAAAGAGGCCATGGTGAAGATGTCATAATCACTAGGTGATGATGTCATAAAGACATCCCTTTTCTTCAAATTCTCAGAACAATAATCATTTAGCATCATCATTCATCTTGAGTAAAATTAGTCACAACACCGTCCAGTGCAAACACATAGGCCTACTGTACAGGTGCATCTCAAAAAAATAGAATGTCATGGAAAAGTTATGTAATCTAGATTCATACACATAGAGGGGAAAATTTCAATCTTGATTAATTTAATCTTGATGGAAATTCAAATACAAAATGTCAAAATAATGCAATAAAGAATTTATGGTACAGAAATATCGACCTGAGATGAGCTAGTCTCTCAGTCTGTGCAGGGCAATGGACTTTTCCATGATATTCTAATTTTCAGAATTGTGCATCAGATCAGACAATGCAACAGCATCAAATGGCTTAGTCTTACCTGAGTATGTCACAGTCTGGCTGGCACATAATCCTGTACTATACTGCTTTTTCGCCTTATTGCTATTGCTTTTTCCCGGTTGCCATAGCGTTTCCTCTTTTGATTTAGATTTTTCCTCCAGTCACACACTAGCAATCAACTTGTTTTGGATGGGCCTTCCTGCGGGCAGCTTAGTCAGCTGTTGCACTACAGTACATGTGCTTATAACACATATATATGTTATATTATTATGTGTTATAACACATATACATGTTGTTATATTATTATGTTTTATAACACATATACATGTTATTATACATAATACATGTAACAAGATCATTACAGCTGATTCAGAATGCTGGAGCACGCCTGGTCTTCAATCAGCCAAAGAGGACACATGTAACTCCTCTCCTAGTTACTCTCCATTGGCTCCCTATAGTAGCCAGAATTAAATTTAAATCTCTCACTTTGGCCTATAGGACTCTAACTGGATCTGCTCCTAGTTATTTTAATTCAATAATCAAGCCTTACATCCCCAACCGCCCACTGCGGTCTTCTGGTGAGCGTCTGTTGTGTCGACCAGTCATGAAAACTGGGTCTAATTCCAGACTCTTTTCTTCAGTGGTTCCATGTTGGTGGAATGAATTGCCCAGTGCTTTCCGTTCCTGTGGTAGTTTTGGGTCGTTTAAGAGGGGTCTAAAGACATTCCTATTCAACATATACTTAGTTGTTTAAGCGCTTATGTGTTATGGTTTTGTATAATGTTGTTTTATTTCAATTGGGCTGTTAATTAATTTGACATTATTGTTTATTATAGATATTCTCCTTAATGTAGTCTTAGCATGTCATTGTTTTTATATTATTGATTGAATGGACATTATTGTTTTATTATTGCCTTTCCCCTTTCTGTCCATTGCTTTTTATTAGGCTATTGATTGAATTGATATTATTGTGTATTGTAACTATTCTCCTTATTATATTTGACCTACATTCTAATCTGTTCCCTGTTTTATTATTATGTTGTTTGTATTTATGTGTCGCTTTGGACAAAGGCGTCTGCTAAATCCATAACCATAACCATTATATTATGTGTTATAACACATATACATGTTGCAGATGGTACCACTAGCCCTCTTCAGTAGCAAGGTACAAGCCGAGCACAAGAAATCCCTGGCCACCAGCTTGCTTGCTGTCAAACCATCTACCTCCTCCACACGTCCAAATGACAGATATGGCTCAGGTTTCGGCAAACCCAAGTTTCCAAGATAACCCAAAAGACGACACTGGCAAACCTGGTGGGATCTGATTTGTGGTATATCTTTCATCTTCTGCAGCTGGACCCTGCTTTCCTAACCACTGACATCTCAACCTGGCCTGCTTACCCAGCCTACAAGGAGGCCTTGATTCACTTGGAGTCCATGAATGTGGTCAATGACAGCGCAGAGCGTAATTTAAAGCTCAGCACAGACTACATAGGCTCTGCAAGAGGAGAAGAACATTACCAGAATGTTCTGCAGGTGGTGGAAGCAGACAGAAAGAAAACACCAAATCTGAGGAAGAGAAAGGGAAACATGTAAAGAGTGTGTGTTCTTTGATGTTAAAACATCAATCATATGGTGCTTAGTTATTAAGAATTCTGTATGTTCTATCTATGTTCATGGATTACCCATTTGCTCAGTCATATGATATGTTTGTAGGAAGTTTACAGTTTGTCTTACACTTTGTAGTTTATAGTTCTAGAATAGGGTAATCTTTAGTTACATAATGTTATGATATTGTGAGTTAATGGAATATAATTTAAGATTTTATTGATAACTTTCATGCTGTTATTATGGAAAATGCCTGGCGAAGGCAATTGTGTCTTCCCCCAAAAAAATGACAACTGCCATATCTCAGGAAGTAATAAAGATAGAGAAACACAACTGGCACCAAATGATGCGCAATGTCCATATTTCTATTCAACTTTCTTTGACATTATAGGGTTAGATCTATTATTTTTGCCGTTATTTAAAAAAAAAAAAACTATATTTGTATGTCAGTCATTAGTTGAAACTTCAGAGGCTCGGTGGACCCCTTAGATATCAATAGAATTTAATAAAAATTGTCATGGAAGTTTAATTTAGTTAGTGTCAAAAAAATGTATTCTAGGTACAGATTGATTTTCAAAAAATCTGAAAAAAAGTGGTGCAAATTATGTTGGCATTCATAACATAATTGTTCATATTAATGTTTTCTTTGGAATGTTGTCGAGGACTCCCACGTTTGTTATAATTGATCTCTGTTTTCCCCCATAAATGTTATTTATCCTTTATTTTACCAGGAGAGTCCCACTGAGATCATGATCTCTTTTTCAAGGGATTATCATATGTATGATATGTAGGACTTGAAGGGAAGAATATATTTGAAAGCTAAACTAAACACAGAGCAACACAGGACAAGGTAATACACCATCCTAATGATAGCTCAAAACGTCACGTGGTGGTAAAACAAAATTAGGCAATTCAGTTGGGGAGCAGCATCTAGTCCGCTGACTATATACTTTGTAATTTGCCATTTTATGTGTGGCCTGAAAAAGGAATTTTGAGTGGTCTGCGTGGCAGTTTCAGTATTGCTATACTGAGCACTGAGATGGGCATCTTAATCTTATGTCAATTCTAGTCAGAACAAAATCTGGAAAAGATGGTAAAATGCAGCAGGCACAGCAGCAGCTGCAGTGGTCATTATAGAATGGACAAACGGTTATAAAACAAGGCTTATTTTAATTCCATAATGACCATATTCATATTAACAATTCTTAAATTAACCTTTAACATATCTGAAATTTCATAAAACAAGAAGAAATACATAACAAATACCACAAGCGCACAAAGTCTTCAACAGCTCTGAATTGTCTTGAGATGCCTCCCAAACAAACAAACACAAAAATCCCACCTCGAGTCACAGTCAGTTCTCGAAAAAGATCATCAGATCCGACAGCGGCCTCCGACATGTCAGAGAGAGTGCATTAAACAGCGTGATACGCACTCTCCAAGAGTGAAGACCTGATTATGAGACAGCACCCTGGCTGTTCCTCTCCTCTCGCCTCCTCATCGCACGTGCAGCTCAGTCTGGGGCTCTGGCCCCTCCCCCCCTCTTCCTCCCCCCTCTCCCCCTCGCACCTCCTTCAGCCGCCGCTCTGGTGCCCTTGGCCCCCGCCGTCGCCGGCTTCTTCCTCCTCCTGCGGGAGGGGGCCTTCTGGCCCGGCTTGGCCGTGGTGAAGGTGATGCACTGGGCGTCCAGGAAGTCCAGCAGCTTGGCGGCGCCCAGGCGGATGCCGGCGGCCTTGAGGCGCTCCTGCAGCTGCGACAGCACCAGCGGCCGGTACTGCAGTACCTGGCGGTGCAGCTCCGGGTCGGACAGGATGAAGCGCCGCACGGCCTTGAGCTTGTCGGTGTGCCGCGACACCGCCTGCGAGGCCGTCACCGGGCCCTCGCTGTCCGAGGAGGAGTCGCCGTCGTCGCTCACAAGGAGCTCAGGGTTGGACCTGAGGGCAGGGAGGGAGGAAGAGGAACGTGTTAACAAGGTGGAGTTATTGAACACTTTGGACCAGCTGGTTGACCTCAGAGGGATGAATTAAATGACTCACACTGTAGATGCATCATGCAGGGACACTGAAAGTACTCGTTATATGTTGTACATGCATGTACAAGCCAGTATGTCTGTCTGTATGGTACACACACACTCTGAACCTACTGTGTACACTCACATCAGCAATAGCCCACAGATGTGGAAAAACAAACATGCTTACACAGCCATGTTTCAGAACATGTACCCTCACGTCTCAACATACACACAAACACAGCAGCACTGTTTGCTGACCTCTCAGAGTCCTGACTCGCGTCTGTGGAGGAAGCGTTGGAGCTCTGTGAGAGGGACAAGGGCTCCTGGGCATCCAGGCTGAGCTGCATTTTCCTGGGGGAGACAGCAGGGGGCGCCCTGGGCTCTTTGAATTTGAGTGACTGGGCACAGGAGCGGGCAGGAGGGGGGACAGGGCGAGGCCTGTAGCCGTGTACCGGCGCCTCGTCATCGGACTCAGAGCTCTCCAGCTGGTGGGTGTACTGGAAGATCTCCTTCAGCTTCTGCACCATCTGCCGCTTGGGGAGAGGACGCACTCCAAACCTTAGGACAGCAGTGGACGAGACGGCCACCACAACATTATGCAAAGTTGCAAGCATGCTGGCATGTATCCAGTTACATCATTTATCAGAATTTGTCATTTATAAGTCCTGAGTTCACTCTGTATCACAGATGCTCACCAGAAAATATAATGTATGGTACATGTACATTAATGTGTATCAGTAATATGTGAGTCATAACAACTAAATAATTCATCACTGATCAACTGATGAACTCATCATAGCCAATTTAAAAATAACTGCTATCGCTTTGTCCATCTGTATGAGACAGTGTTATTTCATTTGCCTTCAATTTATGCCAGTAAAAGACTGTATGGCATTACATAAAGGTGTTGTTAAAGAGAAATGTGATGGTTTATATGTGCTGGGTTTCTAGGGAAGCTAAATCTCATTTGAGGCATGTCCGCATGCTGAGTGTGTTGGCCTGTACCTGTTGAGTTTGTTCTTTAGGTCTGGCGTGTCCAAGTCTGAGTAATGGGGCATTGGGGTGATGGGCACCAGTGGGCCTGCCTTCTTAGAGGCCACTGGAGAGGGAAGAACAGTCATGAGAACCAGCCAAATTACCACCAAACCTCCACACACAAATAGTTAGGAAAAAATAAATGTATCTTGACATCTACTGACAATAGTTCAGAACCAGTTGCAAGTCAAATTTAGCTGCTTCCTAAGTAGATTTTAGGGTCAAAACTAGGGACACTGTGGTCACCCACAGCAGTAAGAGTGCAAGAGAGCTACCTTATCGGTGCGTGCTACAGATGAGAGTTTCCATCAAGTACTGCTATAAAGTGCCTTGAGATATAGTGGGGAAAATGTAGCGGTCGTGCCACCTTAAACTCAAAATGGGAATTTTGATGATACTAGTTGTTATTTGTTACAGTTACAGATATTAAGTATATGACAAACTAACAAAATGGGCAAAGTACCTGGAGTCCTGAGCTGAGCCACCCTCTTAGCCGGGGCAATGGCGTCCAGCCTCTGAGAGAGAGGAAGAGCAGCACCTGCTCCCTCCTCCTCCTCCCAGCTGTCCCACAGCTTAGGGTCCAGGACACTGGTGCCAGGCCGGGGCTCTGGTGAAGCGGCAGGGGGTGTCCGGTCCGTGGTGACCGTCGCCTGGGCCCCGAGCGGAGTGGTGGAGCTGAGGCCGGCGTCCCCACTGCTCTCCAAGCGCAGGCTGAAACGTGGTTTGTGGAGATCGGCCCTGCAGTCCCCAAAACCCCAAGAGTCGTCAAAGGCCATCGGGGGCTCGTCGAAGGCCGCTGCTTGGTCATCACAAGCAATGGGTTGTTCCTCGAAGGCCATTGGAGGGTCATCATAAGCCATCGGGGGCTCATCAAACGGCATGGCTGGCTCATCGTAGTTGCTGAAGCTCTGTTGAGGTGGTAACCCATCTTCGTCCTCATCCTCCTCCTCCGTCCCTGTCTCTTTGCTCTCCGTCTCCTTGTTGTCTTTGACCCCGTTCATACCAACCTCTTCTGCACCAGATGGACGGTGTTCAGATCCTCCTTTACTTCTTGCAGAGCTGCCTGGGTTACTGACTTCCGTGGAATCCTTCTGCCGACTCCTGGACTTGCTAGTGCTAGTGCGTGCCTCCTCTCGATTGCTGGAGGGGCTGACATCTTGGAGATGGGAAAAGCCCAGGTAGCCTCTCCTCTCTGGACTGCCATCCGATGGCGCGCTGCCTCTGGGAGCGGTTCCGCTCTCCTGGAAGTGCTGGCTCTTCCCCATGTTGCTCAAGAACGGCGAGACGGAGAGGAGATGGGAGCACATGAGGGACTCTAAGTCGGAGTGCAGAGGGGTGCTGCTGACGGGCTGGCCGAACCTCTTGGAGGACGGTTTGTCCACGGATGCTCCTCTGTGTGATTCGCAAGGGGTGAGGTCAGCAGCCGAGCTGAACCGCCTAGGGAGGGACTTTGGAGGTAGGAAGACTGGAGAGTCATCTCCAGTGAGGTTTGGTCTGCTTCCCTCGAGCTTAGCTTGGGCCTGGTGTGAGGTAGGTGTTTGATCAGAGACTGAGACTTCTTCTGACTCCTCCTTACAGGAGATATTATTGAGAGATGGAGCTTTAGAATGGCCAGGAACTGATGAAGAGGAGGAGGAGGACGACGCTGATGATGCCTGTGATGATGAAGATCCAGGGAAGAGACGAGTGCGACGCATACTGCTTTCCGTCTGGGTGGAGCTGCTCCGTGTCCGGTTGGAGATGTGTGGGGTGGACGGGACCAGCCAGGACACCTCGGCCGAGCCATCCAGCAGGCTCTGGACTCCTGGAGAATCTGCAGCGCAGGGAGACTCAGGGCCTGAGGGGGTTGGATGGGCCTTAGGAGGGGGGTCTGAGGCTGCAGACTGAGAATCACATGGATCTTTCAAAGGTTGTGCCGTTTTGCTGGCGGAGAGGGAGTCTTTGGCTTTTGCTACATCCTTTATGCAGGTATAGAGTGGGGAATCTTCTAGAAGAACAAGGGGTGACTGAGTGCACACGGGCTGGGGTGGAGAGGGAGACAAACACATTGGGGAGTCATCACCCGAGTCCGACAGCACTATGAGCTCGACCTCTTTAGAGCACTGGTCAGTAGAACTGCCCTGACCCTGACTGCTGGAGGGCAGTGCCTCAACTCGACGGCCTTGCTTCTCTCTCAACTCAGGGGACATTCCAAGTCTTTGACTTGCATGTGCATCTTTCCACTCTCGAGACACTGTTGTCTTTTGGCTTCCTTGTGTAAATGTCAACTTAGGGGACATACTAAGCCTTTGATTCGCATGTGTAACCATCAGCTGTGGAGACACTGTAGTCTTTTGACTTCCTTGTGTAATGGTCAACTCTGGGGACATTCTAAGCCTTTGACTCGCATGTGTAACTGTCAACTCTGGAGACATTGTTGCTCTTTGACTTCCTCGTGTAACTGTCATCTTTGAGGACAATCGAAGCCTTTGACTTGCATGTGTAATGGACAGCTCTGGAGAAACTGTAGCCATTTGGCTTCCTCGTGTAACGGTCATCTCCGAGGACGTTCTAAGCCTTTGACTCCCCCGTGCAATGGTCAGCTCTGGGGAGAGGCCTGGCACAGGAAACGAGGGCTCACAGGTAGGTGCAGGTGGACTGATGGAGAGGTCAATGATCCGCACAGGGTCAGGCTTTGACCTGGACTGGTGCTGGGTGGCTGGGGCAGAAGATGGTTCAGCATATTCCCCCCACGACTGGGAGAAGAGCTGGTCATAGCTGTCGTTCAAGTTAGCATCTGTATGTGGCACAGGCTCCGGGTGCGGTTCGCCATTTTGATCGTCCGGGTGCGGTGGATGTGGTTCGCCATCTTGATCATCTGGATGTGGTTCGCCATCTTGATCGTCCTTCTCACTTGTACACTCATCGTAGGTTTCCATAGCAGCACCAGAGCCATCCTTGTGATGAGAACTGGGCCCTTCTGTGTGAGGAGACTCGTTGAGATGGCCGCCTGGTCCAATGGGCGTCTCTTCTTGTATTGATTCACTAACTCTGCTTCCAACTCGGTCCCTCACCTCCCCTGCTCCATGATCACTTGTTTTCTCTTCCTCCATTTCAAAGAACATTCTGACGTCCTCCTCAGCTGCCTCCACTTCCTCCTCCACTTCCTCCTCCTCCTCCTCCTCCAGGCTCTCCGTCTCGTGTCTCAGGGCTGACTCTCCCCATCTCCTCTGCGTAGCAACAAACTCGTAGATCTCCTCCAGCTCCTCCTCGTCCACATGCTCCTCACCTCCGTTCTCCTCTCCCTCGCTCGCCTGCTCCTCCACCCTGACGCTCATCTCTCCGTCGGCCAGTCCGTCTCCCTGTCCTTCCTCCTCCTCCTCCACCTCATCCTGCGAGCTCCACATGGAGCGAAGGAGCTCCAGGAAGTGCAGCTGGGCCTGGGTGTTGTCCTGCTCTTGCTGCCCCTCCGGGGGCTCTGGGGCTGGGGCATCTCCCCAGGCCTGGCTCCCCTCCTCCTGCTCCAGCCTCCGGAGGTACAGCTGGCACTCCTGCGACAGTTCCGGCAGGTCGAACCTGAGACAAGACGCAACACATGCATGTTCAGCAAAAAGCAGAGAAACGTGCTTCCTACTTATTGTACCTTTATCCCTGGACTAAACTAAAACTAAATGCTGCCATTGTAATTTCACACGAAAAGCTCAGTGAACCTACCAGACAACTACGACTGACGCAAGGGCTATGCATTTCTTCAATACTTAACTAAGCATGTCTATAATGACCAAAAAGCCAAAGACAGGTGTGACCTGACCAAGTTAGTCAGTAGTGATACCAAAACTTAAGCAATTACTGTTAACTACTTCTACAACACAATTGTTATGAGCATAAGCGTGTCTGTAGTTATCGAAAAAAAAAAACAAAAAAAAGACAGGTGTGATGTGTGACGGACCTGGCTGCCAGCTCCTGGACGTGTGGTGCCAGGCTGGGCGTGAGCGGGCACTGAGCGCTGTAGAGGAACTGGAGCACGGTGAGCACGGCCCCGGCGGGCACCTCCCCCAGCAGGACTCTCTGGGCAGCTGGCATCCCCTCCTCCTGCACGCCAAAGCCACTGGCGTGCACCTGCCAACACAAACGCAAGACTTTTCAACACATCCATCATCAGAATGGGAGTAACATACCCAAGCCATGTGTTCAACACATGACACACTGGGCATGAAATTAGTGGACCTTTAGACCATCTCAGGTCCAAGAATGCAATGGTATTTACTGTACTGTAACTAACTGTAATTCACTGTACTGTACTATGTCACACGTTGCATCTGTTTCCTTTTACTTTTATCTCAGTACACAGTACATTTTATCTACCACAATACTTAAGTGTAAAAAAAAAAACCTTGGTTAAAAAAAATTACTCTAAACAAAATTGTAACAACAGCTTCTGTCCATATCATACTGTCCAATAATTTTTAGTTTACTTTATTATAGTTTTCTTTGGGAGTAATAACACACAATAACACAGTCTGTAGGTTGTGTCTGGAGACTCATAATTGTAATACAGGGGCTCAATTCCAACAAATCCTGCCAAATAGAGGCTGCATTTCCCTCCAAAAGCCACACCCATCAACAAGAACAGAAAATCACCTCAACACGTCTGCTTAAATCAGCAGTGTCAAGTTAAGCATCATTTTCACATAGCATTGAATTATTGTAGCTATTTTGAACTCGAATAACTGTCAATCTGTTTCCACACATAAACAATTTCCCCAAACATGCACTGTAACAGATAGTCCTGACAACATCTGACCAGTAATTCACTCAAACATGTATTGTACTGTCCTGCAAGTGGGTCTCCATGAAAACTGCCTTCACTGCATGCAGCTGCACTTACCTGTTCGACCAGCAGAGGGCAGCGTGCATATAGCATGAAGGAGTGGGCGAAGAGGACCTCACCACTGTCCACCTGCAGCTGCACATCACTCAGTTGTGGGTTATTCACCATGGAGCTCAGGTCTGAGGCCAGCCTGCTTAGAGATGACTACATACATACACACACACACACACACACACACACACACACACACACACACACACACACACACACACACACACACACACACACACACACACACACACACACAAGACAAGCACATATGAATACACACATTCACAATAGCACACAAACTCACATTTTAAAACCTTCAGTTCAGTACTGAGCCAATGATCACAGACAGTCGCTCAACTAACCTAACCTAGGATCATGGTGCATGGCTAACACAGAGAGGAAAAGGCGAAGCATTACATAGTGAGATACAGTACACACCGAGGTGTTGGGCTCCACGTGGGTTTCAGAAACTGGGTTGGTGAGGCCACTCAGCTGCTGTGGAGCAGCGTCAGAAGATCGGCCTGTGGGACCACACAAAAAAACATCCGCAATCAAACAAACCTCCATATGCGGTTATATGTGGTCTTCAAATGCAAAGAACCAATCACGGTGCACTGTCACGACCATACAAGGATAATGCCTATTTTACTTTGACAGGTGCAACCCATGAGTGTATGATCTCTGGCTGCAAACCAAAGTGTTTTGCTCATACGAGTCCAACCAAAGTGTGTAGGGAGGTAGAACCTCCAGACCCAGAGCTGCTCTGGGTGACTCACCCTGATCTGGAGCAGCAGCGAGGTTCAGGCCCTTCTCCCCCAGCGCCAACAGGTCCTGCACCGCCTGGCTGGGCAGCACGGGGGAGGGGGTGGGGGAGTTGGGTGAAGGGGGGCGGGCCTCGACCTGGGCAGTGGGGGCGGCAGCGGAGGGCTGAGAGGGGGGCGCTGGCGGGACCTTCACTGGGGGCGTCATGGTGGATGATGATTGGTCTCTCTGGAGTGGACGACACGAAAGAGGAAAAGATTCAATGAATGTACTGTGTGTGAACGAGAGTGTTTGAGTGAAGTGAACTCAATGATTTGGGCTTGCTTGAGGATCCAAAGTACATTAGTGCATACATACATTAGTGCATACATACATTAGTGCATGCGTGCTTGTGTGTATGTTTTATAGTATGTTTTAGTCTCTTTATTTCTCCCTCACATGGATATGTGTATGGCTAGATATGGATAGGGCTTATAACCAGGGTTGTGCACAATTCAAATTGCAATTCTGCTTCCTGTTTGCTACCTCAATTAAAATGCAAGTGAAATTCAAGAATTGAATTGGAATTTAAGAGCCAGTTTCAATTCAATTCTGTAATTTTGCACAAGCCTGCTTATAACATGTTCTCATCAACTCTTGAGTGTATTACAGATGTAGTACACAACGCACCTACATCTGAATCTACATCTTTCATGGATCATCAATCTGCATCATATGCAGTGCAGGTCTCCTTTTTTGTATTCTACATCACAATCATGTGAACTGCTGCACTCCAGTCAGACACTGTTTAGGCTATAACTTACTGTCTGTTGGAATGGTTAATGGACTCCATTTATAGTACATTTAGTACTACATTTAAGTGTACCCATTCAGGCACACATAAATGGCAAACTCTGTTACTTTACTGCTTTTATTTATATTCTATATATATATTCTTTATATTTATATATAGTCTGTCTATATATATTGTCCCCCACAAGTATGAAAGCTGCGAACTTCAGGTCACTTCAAGTTTATTATCTGTGTGTCTAGCTGCACGCGTGCTTCCCCTCACCTGTGGGCTGGCATAGGGCTGGATGAAGGCACTCAGTTCGGCCGTGTAGAACTCCGCGGTGGCGTGGCCGGAGCCGGCCGGCAGGGCACTTTTGTGCCACAGCGGGGCAGAGGAGCAGGGGTCAGGGCTCTCCCCCTCCGCGTGTCCCCTGCGGTAGCGTTGCGGGGGCGGCAGCAGGGAGCTGGGGGGCAGCGTGGGGGTGGGCGGAGGGGAGGGGGTGCGGGAGCGCAGCAGCATGAGGGAGACGCGCTCCTGCAGGCGCCGCAGGGCCTCCTCGGGGTCCTGCCTGAGGAGCAGCGGAGGAGGACCAGCGGGAGCTCCCTTCCTGCGTCTCCTCCCTTTGCCTGCAGCTGGAGAAGACAGACGAGAAATTAACGGAAATCTTAGTCACTTTTAAACGTGATGCTAGCAGGCGAGATGCTAATGGTCTAATCCGATTCAATGATCTATGCTAGGCTGGAGCTAAAAGTGGTATAGCCAAGGGGCGCTGTGGCACAACAGGCTACAGCGCTCATACCATATACGGGTCCAAGTGCCCACGGGGACCCAGGTTCGAATCCGACCTGCGGTCATATCCCGGTCCCACCCCATCTCTCTCCTCCACTTACTTCCTGTCTCACTCTTCACTGTCCTATACAAATAAAGGCCAAAAGCCCAAAAAATATACTTATATATATATATATAAAGTGGTATCGCCAGACTCAAAGAACGGCTGGATGAACTGGATAAAGGTAAAAATCAATTGTTTAACTCAAGTGGAGGTGGAAAATGAGTGTAATTCCCCAAATGGTGGAATATCCCTTTAAGAGACATCCTTTACAGACGGGAATTGCAGAGTTAAGAGACATCCTTTACATACAAATGCTAGCATAGGTTTATAGCGCATGCTGAGAGATACTGATAACACTGAACTATGGGGCAATAAAAAACAATACTTCAGTACTCCTCACCTACAAAGCCCTCATTACCCTTGCCCCTCCGCAACTCTCTGACCTCCTCGTCCGCCACACTCCCACCTGTCACCTCAGGTCTGTGGATGCAAACCTCACCCCACACCCATCCCTCCGGCACACCCTTCCCAACTACATCAGACAATCAAACATCCTTCAAAAAAAGAAAACCCTAACATCCTCCATCAAGCAGGACTGCAAAACCCACCCACCTTTTCTTGTTAATTGATTCCCCAAGTTCATCATTTTCCATTTACCTCTCTAGTCATATAGCTGCTTCTGTTATTCTCTATGTATCTCGTGCCTTTTCTTCTACATGTATGTAAGTAGCTGTGAGTGATGTAAAGCGTCTTTGACTGTCTTGAAAAATGTGGATGTTGGCTAACAATTGTTTAGAATCGAAATAACCACAATAGTCCACATCCACATGGTAAAAAGAGCTGCTGCGTAGTCACCTGCTCCTGGCTTCCACTGCAACGTTGCGCCAACAGACATCTGAGGTTCAGCTCCTTTGACCTCCATGACCTCAACAGCCTTTGCCCTTTCCATCTCCACTTCCTGATCCAACAGAGAGCGGGAGAGGGCCAGGGCCACCATAGTGTCCTCGTCCACAGGCTGGGTCGCCTTCTTGGGCCTCTTCCTGGCAGGCTGGGTGGGATCTGAGGGGAGTCTCCTCTTCGGACCTCCAGCTTGGACACTAGGGTGTTAAAAAAACCTGTAGTGACTAATTCAGCAGTGTTGTTCTCAAAATTGTGTATAGTATTTGGTACATTGTGATGTCCACAGAATGCCAACAATTGGTATCATTGCTGATGATGGGGGAAAAAATATGCACGGAAGCTCTGGCCTTTTCTCTTCACAAATGAAACCATGCTGCATCAGTGCTTTTGAATAATTTTACATAGAGGGCTGACTCAATCATTTTACATATAGGGCTGTCTCAATCATTTTACATAGAGGGCTGACTCACGATTGGCTGGCTGTGCTGTCACTCACAGCCTCACTGGCCTGTCTCTGCACAGCTTGCAAAAGGACCGCTGGAGGCACGCCCATTTCGGCTGAGCAGCGCTTCAGATGGGTGGAGCGGCTCTTGAGCGACTTGAAGCCCTTCCCACAGATAGGGCACTCCGGGACCACAGGCCGAGGGGCCACTGGAGCTGGAGCCGCCTGGCTCTCACTCTGATCTAGACACCTGGTCGCAGAAGGCAAAGATCTACAGTTACGTCCTGCAAAGTCAAACTCAGTCACGATTAAAACATAGCCATCACCAGCCACAAGTAAAGCCTTTGTTTATATACTGCTCAAGCATTGTGACTGGAGTTGGTACAGGATATCCACACATCTGTGCCACAGGTAATCTCAACTGGTTACAAACACCACAAACATAAGTGTCATACTACCAGGGTTCCCATTCCCTGACTTTCCATGTCTGGAATAGACTTTTCAAAATTCCATGATACTCCAGAAATTCCATGACCCATGGGAACCCTGTACTACATGTCTTATTTGTTTATTTTGCCTTTGTTTATTCATTCTCTTCAAAAAACAAAACAAAACAAAGGTGTTGGGTGCCAGACATTGGCAAGCAAGATACTCACAGATACACACTCTGTAGCTAGGCCAGACAGGATATTTGAGTACATTATTTTTTGTACACTCCGCTTTGCCTTCGGGTTAGATATTAATTTGTACATTACCCCTACGCCATTTTCTCCCTTTTAATGAAAGGAACGTTGATGTCCTACAACTAGCACTGACGAATATCAGTGTCCGGGAGAGGTTATGCCAGTATGCCCCTCAGTGCATTTCTATGGATGGATGTGGCTGTAATAGACAAATCTGTGAAAATGCCCATGGTAAATGATCTGCTGTATGGTAAAAATGTAGGTCCCTACCTGTTGATGTGTTGTGTGCGCAGCTGGGGGGTCATGGCTGACAAGTCTCTGAAGCACAGCTGGCAGAAGAACAATCCTCCCTGGTCAACATTCACCACCTTCCCCTGAGCCTGGCCCTCAAACTCCTTGTCGAGCTCCTTCTGTAGCCGGACGGCCAACCTCTCATCCAGCGAAAGCTCTGAGGACAACACACAGAGACAGACAGACACACACTTAAACAACTTAGATAAAGACCAGGATCAGGTCTAAACACTGCATTTGTACGGGATCTATTGGGCTGAGACACAGCTCCTCAACCACTGAGGATCCTTAAAAGAAGCTCTAGATATTTTGCATATCATTACAGTTCCATTGAGTCTTTGCATTTTTATTGCTTGAAGACATCACCAGTTTATTCCGTTTAGGAGAGAGCGACAGTGTGTCCTACCTACCTTTGGTTTGTACTGGGGGTGAGGGAGGTCGAATACTTGCTGGTTCTGCCACTGTTGATGGGAAGCTATCAGCATGCTGGAGCTTCTGCGGGTCCACTCGTTTAAACCGTTGCATCCGACTCAACACCACCTCTTTTACATCAACCTTACTTTTCTGGGTTGACGTCAGCTGGGTCAACGATTGTCTCTCGGTTCCACTCTCAGTCAGCTGTGCAACACTGACAGCTTGAAGCACTGCCCGAGGTTCAGATTCCACTTTCCCCAAAGGTTCTGACGAAGCATCTTTCTTTGTCCTTTTCTTTGGATGGTTGTTTGATTTTTTCCTTTGTTTTGAACACGATGGGGCAGTGCTACTGGACTGAGTTTCGCCATCTCGATCACCAGATTTCTTATCTTCGCCAGTCTCACCTGCTTTCTTCCGGACTCTTCTTTTTAGAAGTCGAGAACAAAGGTCCGAAAAGTCGAGGTCTGAGTCGTCCATCATTTTGTTACCTAGTAGTCAGCTTACTACTTTGTACAGCTAACATTAGGCCATTACGAATGTTGTAAACGAACGGCAACGTCCTTTCCAGTAATCCCATCAAGACCCGCGGCTTTACCTTTTCCTGTGCAAAACGGAGAAATAGTCATGTAAAACTGCCTGTCTTGGTAACCTGGGTATGCTAAGAGCCAAGTTATTCTAGCAAGTGAATGTAAGTTAAAGTTAACGTTCACGTTATCAACATAGGACAGTCTGTTATCTTGACGTACTATGGTAAGCACTAGGATAGCCTACTTTGCACGTAACGTTATTTTACACAATATAAGCAGCACTTGCTTTGGAATATTATGTAACTAAACAGTTCTCCCTATCTGACACGCGATATGCTGAGTGACATGACTGACATGAACAGTTATTTAGCAATAACTAGCTTAGCAGCTGTAACGTTAGCGTTAGCCTAACGTTGTTGTTGGATATTGTGCCATCAGTCTAGCTAGCATAGATGAAAATAAAATGGCATATTTTAGATATATAATTTCGCAATAATTAACAAAGTATTGTTTGCTTTGACTCCAAGCCTAAACATGGCCACCATGTTATCAAAGGCCCTGAAATATCGATATATCAGACTCAGAAGCTAACTGATGAATTTCAAAACACTCACTCAGAACCGCTCCTCTGCGTTACTTCCTGTGACGTAAAGGTGTCGGTCTGGTTGCGAAAGCGTCATGTGACAGCGGGCTGCCCAGAACCATAACGTTGAATGCAAAATTCGTCTACATTTTCGGATCACAAATTGTTTTCAAATAAGAAATATGTTGAACAGTGAACCGTTAATGAAAATATATCTGCTATGTTGACCATTTCTGCATGTGCATTTCTTTTTGTGGAATAGTATACTATTCCTATATTAGCTAACCATTTTAAGTACCTTATGGTGAAATGGAGGAATATTTCAACTGGTGCAGACAAGTCAAATGATTATGCCGTAGGCATTTTCCATTTTTGAACGTCCATTAGAGTTCTCGGTGGGCCAGAACTTGCCCTTGAGTCTCTTTCAATAGATTTATAATTTTCTGAAATTTCACAACAGGAACAAGCTGCTGGCATAACAGACCGATGCTCATACACGCCCAACCACACACACATACGCACACCCAGTACAAAGACAAGTAACGATTTCATCATTTTAGTCAAAATGAATTCAACTGCACTCAAACTAAAATGTCCACACACACCAGCTTCCATAAGATCTCATTCCGCACACCATCCACCCCTCACAATGTGCATGCAAACGTTCAAACATCAGTCACATGAACCACATCAAATCACAAGTCCAGACCTTTTTTTCTGTTGCACACAGTTTATTTAACAATATGGTATATAAGTAAGAAATGAGTTTTTAACCAGTTTATACAGTGATTCCGTTCTCTCGTCCTTATATTTATAGTATTTTGCGTAATAACTTGCATGATTTACATTAAGAGGAAAAAGTAAAGCCCCCAGTTCAAGTTTTTTTTTTTTCCGTGTGAGAGGGATGAGGGGTCGATGGCAGAACTCTGTTCAACACAAAAACACTCGACCAGTGACTACCTCCTTACCATCCCACTCGGCTTAAGGACCCATCTTCCCCCAGCTTTCTTTTTTTATACTCATATATTCTGTATGACAAAAACTTTAAGGACAAAAATCTTATATGACAATGCAACAACTTTCTACACCTGCTGGACAGAAACCTCTGTAGATAGGGGCCCGACGCGAGATGCTCCTTCTTTACATCCTCCTCTTCTAGGTTGTTTCTGAACAAGGTTTTGACGGTGTACGGTTTTCTTTTTTTGTGTATCCATGTGAATGTGTGTGCAGGTACGTCTTTTCTGTGTGTATGTGTGTGCGCATACATGCTTGTGTGTATGCCCAGTTCCTATTGGTTACAAACAACGAGTTCTCCTCAAATGGACTTCACGAAGGGGAGTGGAAGAGCTCCCTCCCAGGAAAAAAAGAAAACGCATGTCTGTAAAAATAGTACAACACGAGAATACAATCGCCAGGTATGAGGAGAGCAAGAGAGAGCAGAGGAAAACCTGGCCCAAAATTCCCCCGACCAATTATTTTACAGTCTCTCAGCGACAATGACAACAAACTCAGAGAACAAAAAAAATCAGAAGTATTTCAAAAGGTACAAAATAAAAAGTATGAGTAAGATAATGACGTTTTTGTTTTGTTTTTTAAAAAAAGAAAAAAAAAAAAGGCATGAAACCATACCATTAAAAACAAACAAAATGAAAAATAAAACAAAATTTAAAACAAAACATAATGACCAAGAATATGGTCAAAACCAAAATATATATTCTTTGTCATTTTTAAATTTTCATTTAAACAGCATTTTTTTTCAAATCCCTTGACATATAGCAAATATCATTCTTTTTGTTTTATAAGGAAACATATCAACATTTCCCAAGCACTGTTTTTTTTATTAATTTTTTCAACTTTTTTCCACTCCATACATTTCTCGAAACTTTTTACATGTCAGTACAAAAAGCTCGTCCAAGGAAACAAAAAAATGTTCCCACCACCCCTTCTAGAAAAAAGAGGAGGGGAGACTTGAGTGGGTTTGTGGGTCCATGAAAGGAAAAAAAAAAAACAATAATAATAATAATAATCTCCCAAAATAGCGCTACAAGCCCTCCACAAATTTCTCCAGCGTGTCTCCCGTGGTGTCTCCTACCATGCTCAAGTCACTGGTGAGAGCGCTACGATTGGGCGTGTTGAGCTGCGGCAGCATGGCGCTCTGCTCCGCAGCCCCAAGGTGTCCTTGATCCAGTGCGCCTGGCATGGGCGGCGCCAGGCCCGGGTGGGGCGAGCCCGAGTGGGGGCCGGAGTGCTGGGGCGAGGGCTGCGGCTGGATCTGCGCTGGCGACGGGCTGGAATGTGGCGGCTGCTGCTGGGAGGGCGGGCGCGGGGACTGCACGGGCGCCGGGGAGCGCACCTGGTTGCCCAGTGCGTTTGCCAGCGGCTGCCCGGCCAGCAGGTGGGCGGCTGCCTGTGGGCTCATGGGGCTGGGCTGCGCCGGGGAGCCCATCTGGGGCTTCAGGACCGCTGCTGCTGCTGCCGCCGCCGCCTGCTGCTGCTGTTGCTGCTGGAGGAGCCGCTGGTGCAGGAGGTTCTGTGGGGAGTCCATGCCCAGGCCGGGCTGCCCCATCTGGGTCATGGATGGCAGCTGACCCATGGGCCCCGCTGCTCCTGCCTGCATGGCCAACTGCTGCTGCTGCTGTTGCTGCTGCTGCATGCGGAGCTGGGAGTAGGTAGCTGGTGTGCCCTGGGCCTGAGGGAACTGTCCGTGGGCCTGGGGCATCACGCCCTGTTGCTGCTGCTGTTGTTGTTGCTGCTGCTGCTGTTGTTGCTGCTGCTGCCGTAAGAGCTGCCGCCGGTACATCTCCTGGAGCTGGGGGTTAGGGGCGTGGGCCGGGTTCATCAGCTGACCCTGGGGACCCAGTGCAGGCATGCCCTGGGCCTGCGGCTGCCCAGGCTGCTGGGGTGCCATGACGGGCCTCTGCACCGCCACTCCGCCCTGCATCGCCGCTTGCATGGCCTGCATGGCTGGCTGTGCCCCGTGCATGCCCTGCTGCTGCTGTTGTTGTTGCTGCTGCTGGCTGGCATTGTACTTGAGCGTGCGCTGCTTGATGAAGGCGGCCATGAGCTGCGGGTTGGACTTGAGGATGTTAAGCACCTGCTGCTGCTGCTGGGGTGAGCTGGGCGACTTGAGCGTGCGCAGTAGGTCCTGCAGGGCGTTGGGCGCGATGGCGCCCTGCCGCTGCGGCGGAACCTGTGGCCGCTGGCCAATCATGCGTTGCTGCGGCGGCATCATGGGCCTCTGCATGGGCATGCCCGGCTGCGGCTGCTGTTGCGGCAAACTGCCCTGCTGCTGCTGCTGGGCAGCGGCGGCCGCCGCCTGCATGGCCGCCTGAGGACCCCCCGGCCCCCACTGGCCTGGCTGCATGGGCTGCATGACCTGAGGCCCCCGCGGGCCCACGATCTGCATGGGGGACTGCATGGGCCCTGGCATGCGCGGCGGTTGCTGCTGCTGGGGCGGCGGCGGCCGCTGGTGGTTGAGCGGCAGGCCGTTGATGTTGACGCGGAAGCCCGGGTTCTGCTGCTGCGCCTGGGCCACCATCTCGATGTGGCGCGCCATCTCCACGGCGGCCGCCGGCGGCTGCTGCTGAGGCTGGGGCTGCTGCTGGAGCTGCTGGGGCGTCGCCTGCTGTTGCTGGGCGACCTGGGCCACGGGGGACTGCTGCTGGTGCAGCGGCGAGGCCGCGGGCCCCAGCTTGCCCTGCGACGAGGGCGCCTGCGTGGGGCCGTTGGCCCGCTGGGCGCCCGGGTAGGCGGGCGACATCACGCCGGCCGCGTTGGGCGTGCCGCCGGGCTGGCTGGCCATCTGCTGCTGCTGCGGGGTCTGCGGCGTCTGTGGCTGCGGCGGCGTGTGCATGCCGGCGGCGGCGGGGACGGCCGAGGTGGGCGGCGAGGGCAGCGGCTGCGTCATGCGGCCCTGCATGGTGGCCATGCGCCGGCGCATCATCTGCGCCTGCTGGAGCCGGTGCTGCAGCTGCTGCTGCCGCAGCTTGTGCTTGATGTTCAGGCAGAAGGGCACGGGGCACTTGTTCTCCTGGCAGTGCTTGGCGTGGTAGCAGCAGAGCGCGATGAGCTGCTTGCACACGGGGCAGCCGCCGTTGGTCTTGCGCTTGCAGCCCTTGGTGTGCTGCACCACGCGCTTCATCTTCTGGCACGAGGGCAGCGAGCAGTTGGCGTTGCGGCACTGGCAGGCGTGCACCAGCGACTGGATGCAGCGCTGGATGCTCAGGCGCCGGCTCTCCTGAGGGCTCTTGGAGGCCTCGCCGCCCTGGCCGTTGCTGTCGTCGTCCAGGCCCAGGCCCCACTTGACCATCTGGTGCTCGTGGCCCTTAGTGTTGTAGCAGTTGATGCAGAGGTCATAGTCCTGTGAGGAAGGGACAACAAACATAAAGCAAAGGAATCATTTAAGGCTTACAGATACAGAACTTCAGTTTTATTCAGCCCTGATGTTCAGTAGCTTTGCTAATCCTCCAATACTGCTGAGTGACAAGGGCCATTAAATCTTAGGTCCTCCATCTGCCAAGCAGCTGTGAGATGCACATGGCTCGGGGACAATTAGCCGTGCATCGCCCTCCTCCAGTATTGTACAGAGTGTATTTTGCCCAGTCCCACTTGGCCTGCGTGTGTGTGCTCAACACGTAGTCCTGTGACATCTTCACACTTCATGCCAAACTATATTACAGACTAACGTTGACTGGATCAGAGGTGTGTGTTATGTGCATGTGCAAAATGATGTACTTCAGCACCTGCACTTCCATATGCCAACTAAATGACTTCCAAAGACTTTGTACCCTTTCTATTCATTCACAACTAATTACTGGACACAAATACAAAGTACAGATGCTATCCATCACATGTATAAAACAGCACCTGTGTGTGTGTGTGTGTGTGTGTCCCCTCTTACCTCGCACACTTTGCAGTGCCAGCGCGTCTCCACGTGGTGCTTGCACTCGTTGCAGGTGTAGACGAAGCGGTCCTGGCCCTGGTTGTGCAGCTCCACCAGCATGCACATGGTGCTCCACTTGCAGCGCCGCAGCGAGGAGAACTCCCAGTGCTTGTCGCGCGCCAGCGTCAGGAAGGCGTCACGCCCGTCCATCAGGTCGCACGTCAGCATGGGGTCCGGGTCCATGATGGGCGGCAGTGTGTTCACCATGGGCCCCGAGTGCAGGTGGATCACAAAGAACACCTGGGAGGCGAGGAAGAGGAGGGGAGAAGGAGGAAGGTGGCTGATTAGCACATGATGCGAAGTGTGAGCAAGTCTTATTTCTTTAGTACTGGAATGGAAATGAAATGGTTATCAACTATGGCATCATTAACAAATACGATCTGGTTGCCACCTGAGCACAACACCACCCTACTGTACATCCACAGTCAACACTGGTGACCATTACACAGTAGCAGAGGAGCGACTACAAAGCATTACCCGTCCTCTCCAGTAAATGGTTCTAAAGTTCTACCATCATAAAATGACACGAAATGTAAATAACCAGCTGCAACAATGTTGACTCTGAGGAGCCTCACCTCCTTGTGCTTCTCCAAGGTGGCGTAAAGCTTCTGGGACAGGTCATTGGCTACATTCGGCATCCCAGGCTTCTTCTTATTGGCTCGGCTGATGCTGCTCTTGTTTTTATTGGTTTTCTTGTTGTTCTTCTTCTTGGCGTTTTTGCTGTCCCCAGGCGTGCCCTAAGAGAAGCGAGACAGAGGAAGAAAAGAGGGAGAGAGAGAGAACAGAACTCTTTAAATATTGATGCCGACCAAATCACAAGCGTCGGATAAAGACTGCTGAACTGGCAGTTTGTCGCCACAATGGTACAGTTTCCCCCCCACAGCAGGTCAAGTTCAGCTTCCATTACAGAAAGCTTCTAAATGTCTACACTTCACATGCCCGCTAAATCCAGCTCAACACACCGCCCACGGTCAAGAACAAAGAGCCGGTTTCCCCCAAATGAATTAAGCCGAACCCTAGACTAAAAGAAAACTACAATGAAAATCTCAATTGAAAAACACTTTCAGTCTTCAGGAAACAGAACCTATGGGAAACTAGCTGATTGATTTTAGCTTTATTGTTGTAATGTAATGAGCTAGCTAGGGGTGCACTCTTCCTATGCCCCAGGCCTTTCCACCTCTGGAGGCTGTGCTGTGCTGCGCTGTGCTGCCTGCAGGCCTCACCTCTGGGGTCTCGCAAGCGGCCGTGTTCTCCTCCTTCTTGCGCTCCTCCTCCTCCTGCTCCAGCTCCTTGATGCTCTCCTCCAGCACGTTGGGCCAGAAGTCGCCCTCGAAGTAGGACAGCTCGTTGGCGGTACTCAGACGGTCCTCCGTGGCCTGTTTGAAGATGTCCTGTGGACCAGCGGAAAAGGTCTTGGGTTATGGGAAACTCCACGGCAAATAAAACAGACCATAATAATGGTGGATAGTAATAACAGTCCATCTGTTTCCAATGAGGTCTCTTAAATTAGAGGTTTAGGATGAAACCCTGAAGATCATGTTTACTAGTAAAGATATTGACACAGAGTTAAACATCTTAGCACTTGAGTCTGTGTACTAACAGCCTTAGGGATTTTCAAAGCCTTGAACACTGATTTACAACATATATTTTCATGTCATTTAATCCCTTAAGATCCCTGAATCCCCCCAGACTGCAGTAGAGTCAGAGGCCAGACAAGATGATGTAGTGATGAGAGGCAACTGGGATTTGAGCCCAAGACCTTCAGGGGTTTCTCAGATCATGCTTAACCATTTGAGGTATGCAAGGCAGAGGAACAAAACTTCAGGTGCAGAAACAAACTCAAAGACTCCCCTTAACCATGCATTGAACCAGCAGATTTCACCCTTTGTACAGAAAGTACTGCTCAGCTACCACTGATAAAATGTTCAGCGTGTCAATTTAACTTAAAGTATCCACCCCTGGCTAAAGATGGCTATTGAGGCTGCCTTGCCTTGTAGTCGTGGAGGATGCGCTCGGCGAAGGCCTTGTCGAGCATCTTGCGGTACCACTCCTGCAGCCGCTTGGGCTTGGGGATCTTCTGGTCGGCAGGGTGGCAGTGGAAGATGTAGTCGTCGCCCTCGCTAGGGGGGCAGGCCCAGATATGTGCCCACACGTACCTGGGGGCAGCCAAGAGAAATCGCAATGTTAGGATTTAATCTTTTGAGAAATCTCAATGTTAGGATTTAATCTTTTGAGGCTTGATTCAATGTCTGCAGTTTTTGTTCAGACTGATTGGCATGGAGTTGAGGAGCTCACCCAAGTTTCTTGACGTATTCCAAATAGCCAATTAGGATTTCATGGTAGACTGCTGTTCGCAACAATCGAGGTCTGAAGAAATGAATACTGTCGAGGTATGATATGTATACCCGTCTGTAAAAAAAGAAGGGGGGGGGGGGGTGTTACATAACATAATTATTGTGATGATTTACAACATACTCAAAAAGAAAACCTGAATGGGCCAGTGAAAGAGTGTGTGTGTGTTTTTTGTTTTTTTCAATATATGGCCTTAACGTTTCTGGGTGGATGCTAAATGTGGGTCTTACCTGGTGTTGGGGAAGGCGCACTCTGAGCCGTACTCCTGCACGTGCATCCCGAAGAAGCAGACGTCCACCCCATCAATCTCCTCAAAGGCAAAAAGTGCTTTGGTTCGGTACGGGAAGGTCTCCGGCATCTCACCTGTGTCCACAAACCTGGGCACGAGAGAGAACACACAAACCCAAATGAGTCGTATGCACTCAGCACATAATGGATGGCGAATGCTTTGGTTGTGGAGGAGGACCTACCTGGACTTCATGCCAGGTTTGACTTCCACTGTTTTGTCAGAGCTGGCCACCACTCGCACAAACACCTCCCCGGCCTCGGGATGGCTCTGTCTCTTCAAGTACTTGTTAACTCGGTCCTCTATGTATGTGCCCAACCGTGTCGACTGCAATCCTACAAGAGATGAGCACATGCTTAGAACAAGAACACCTGAAATTTAAAGTCGTATGATTCTCTATGAAAGACCTGCATTTAACGTGTCAAAATAAATAAACTGCCAAATAAACTGGTCATCGAGTAACTTACTTTTGGCAGAAAACTTGTTTTCCTTCCTTGTTTTCGCACTCTTCTTTAAGCAGTTATCACAGATGAATCTGGGGGACGGCATTAACACTTAGATTAGATTACAGGAGAGCTCCTCTGCGGACAGGATCTCTGTGTGAGATCTCAGACTGAAAGAGCAGCCTTCATGAGACTGACCACTCACCCAGATGGCCAGATGGCCTCGTAATGAAGAACACAGATCTGGTGCATCTTCCGCCCGCAGTCCTTACATTCAACAAACCTGTGGAAGGGGAGAGGAAGACCATTAACAACAAACTCCTACAGCATGTCCAACTGCGCATGCTGCCTTGTCTCTCCAGTAAAGAGGATTACGCCAATTTAAGGAGCATTTCCAGCATTTCACAACTACTTTCCATGGACCTGCATACATGTAATATTTATCATGTATATAATGTGTTGGTATTAACCTACCATAGAATCGCAACTAGGTTAAGCTTTAAGTAAGGGATAATGTTGTCCGTCGGTTATTATCGGATAGTAAGTCCCGACAGGGCGAACAGGACCTTGCTTCATCCGATAATGATCGGCAGACAATACGTTATCAAGCTTTATTATATGGCTGCTTGCCAAATTGAGCAAACAAACTTTATACACTGGGTCTTAAGATGATTTTGTCTTTGCTTCTGCCAAGAAACAAATACTTCGCCACGCAGATAAAACTTGAACGTTTCAGATGCTGCATAGCATAGGACTTTTCTTTTCAATGAAGTTCCATTGCGATAAGTGAATGAACTACTTGGGGAATGATATGAAATATTTGAATCACAAGCACAAAACACGTTGCCATTGGCAACGGTCATTATACCGAATCATTGGACCATCACACATCGGGAAGGTCTGCACACGTTAACTGAACTTTCTGCAGCATTCTGAAGAACTATATAATAATTCCACTTCTTTCACACTGGTTTGTGTTAGCACAGGGGGGAAATCAGGGTTGTCCCAAACAGCAGGGGGTGCTGTAGTGTCGACTACTTAAGGCTGTTGCAGCACAGAACAGGAGGGGGACTAAATCTATGGACACTTCCTAAGAGGCAGCTTTGAGGGCTTGACATTAGCCTCGCTGACGGGCAAATGGGTATTAACCTGGTAGAACTACCCAAAGGCTGTATTCTCTTGTTGATCTTAATGGTTAGGCCAAGTCAAAACAGATAAACGAATGGGGAAACACCAATATCAAGTGTTCCACTCAATAGAGAAAGGACAGGGTTCTCTGTGAGACCATATCTGTTGCTATATTAGTAGACTTGAATCATATTCGCATATGGTAGTCTTCAAGGACTGAGCCTTGAGACGGAGCCCCTTGTTTGCTAGTCTGAATGGGGGGGTTATTATTGATGGTGCAAACAGAGACTTGATATAGTCGGAATACTTACGGCTCAGGGTCTAGTGTATCATTTTTCTTCCTTTCAAACTGGTCTTTAGAAATCATCCTGCAGAAAGACAGAGGAAAAAAGGGAAAGAATATGAGGACCAGAGATAAACAAACAAAGCCCAGAAATTCTCGCAAGAACAATTATACATGAAA
Organism: Alosa pseudoharengus; assembly: GCF_046254945.1. Taxonomy (NCBI): domain Eukaryota; kingdom Metazoa; phylum Chordata; class Actinopteri; order Clupeiformes; family Clupeidae; genus Alosa; species Alosa pseudoharengus. The sequence continues at coordinate 54,156,863 of NW_027468564.1, forward strand.
TCTGAATCCCCAGGGTCTAATCAAAAACCCATTTGGACAACAATCAAGCATAACATTCCAAGCCTATTTTCCTGCGCTAGACATCAATCGTGGTTCACGATTCCAAAGGGGGTGTAGAGGGTGTATGAAACGTACGTCTGCGGCTGTGCTGGGTCGTCTCCGAGAGTTACACTGTCCCCTTGGATCTCATTGAAGCACTTCTCGCAGAAATGATACCTGAAAGACACACGTCAGAGAGTCGTCAGCCTCCTATAAAATCTACGTATTTTGTGTCTCCATATCAATCCGATTATATTCTTAAAAAATGTAACAATTTCCACCCATTTCGTTACTAGAAGACAATGACAATTTTGACTTTTGACAGTTTTGGCTTTCTGGATTGTGCAATTTTAGAATATTGTATGTCCAGGCACTTAGTTAGCTTGTCACCTAATATCTTATTTTCATACTTTTGTTATTATCAGTAAATAATACTTGTAATGATGGCAGCAGTAATATCACAGGAATATTACTCTGCTGCTGTGCTAAAAACTGCAACCCAAATTAATCTGCAGTGACACCACTCATGCACCAGGGGGAGCAAGGAGTGACGTTCAAAGAATTCAGACATTTTACATTTTTGCATCAGACGCATCAGAGAAAAAAAAAAAATTAAAAAAAAATCAAAAACAGTAATACTTAATGGATGTCCCACAGTTTGGACTGATATAAAGTGTAGTCAGAGAGGGATTTAGCTTGTCATATTTGCTGTGTGTAGGAAGGCTCTAATGTCAATGTTACGTGGGAAATATCTATGCCTGTAACTAACCCTTAATTAATTAGCACCTCTTCAAACCAAAGCACTCGCCATGACCAATGAACCTCTTCAGACCCTGACCACATCTAGAACACAATTTGTACCAACCACCAAATGGAACCCTGTTCCCCATTTCTAACCGGTGCATCATTACCATTTCCTTTAAACCCCATTAGTGTATGTATGTCACTTCCTTTAAACCTCATTGGTGAAGTACATGTTTAGACAGTGTAATAGCTAATAGCAACAAGGTTTGCCTCACCTGTTTTGGTAGCTGTAGTAAGTCCCATCGCGAGGTATGGTGCATAGCTGTTTGCCGTAGCAGCACAGCGTCTGCGGAGAGAACTCGTACTGTGGACCAAAACACAAGGATTAGCATACAGAGATAAATAGAAGACAACAAAATAATAACCTGTACTTTTTACTTTTAGCCAGCAATTTTTTGCATTAGTTATAAAGCTACACCTTTCCTTTTCAAAAAGTGTAGATCAGTTTTGTCCATAATTTTTGTCAAAATACTCATACTCCATTTTTAAACTTCTTTCAAGTGCACAACTGGCAATAGAAAATGCTGCGTTCCTCCACCAGGCTGCGGCCCCTCACCTTTCTCCCACAGCAGTAGCCCAGGCTCTGCATGACCGGGTCAATCTCCGCCTCGAAGACTTCAGCCAGCTTGGAGCAGTACTTGTAGACGCGGGACGTCTTGCGGTTGTAGAGCCAGGCGTTGTTGAACATAAGCCACACGTCGTCCACGTACTGCCAGGGCTCCTGGTACTGGCCTGTGTCCAGCTTACGCTTGATAGTGGACAAGTCGATGGGATTCTTCACAATATCGAAGTAATCCTGAGAGAGAGACACACACAGAAAGTGGGATTCCGGGTTAATCTACTGTCACAGAACACTAGTTAGGGCACTAGAATTTACAATGGAAAACAATAGAAAATCAATCAAACATGCTGGGGGATGATGTTTTGGTCTTTTGTCTGAAATTAAAGAAAAATTGTAGAAAAGAACTCTTTGATATTTGTGAGATGAAGATTAAAGGCCATATGCATCATTTATTCATGGTTCCAACTGTTATTAATGAAAGTAGATTAAAGTGGACATGAAACAAATGAAATGATCATGTACAGAGCATGAATCAAATTTTTTAAAAAAGTAAACTTTCTGCTAATGGTTAACAGTTTTACTGTGTCAATCTGACAGTGCCCACACTTTGCCTTCACATACTTAGCTCATGCTTAGTGAATAATTTAATATGCCTTTCAAAAATGTCTGTGCTTGTGTGTCTAGTCTGACCAATTCAGCCAATTTTCTACCCATTTGTCACATAATTGCATGGTGAAGAACAGCAGGCCCACATCCGTCGACTCCAACATGCCAGGGCAGTGTGGTGCGGGGCGCTGTGATTGGTTTGTGCTAATGGTGCCTTAGGGAGCTACAGGCTGAGCCAGAGGCGATCTACGGGTCAGCTGTACTAGAGCTGCGCACAGAGCTCTGTCCTCCGTTGGGGGTGATCGTATAAGAGCAGTGGTAAAATGTATTGAGAGATTTAGAGCTCTTTCTTATTCTAGCCCATTCAAAAATGTCGCATGGGTAAATTTTTCAAAATTAAGTTATTGTGTTTACATGAAAGGCCATAAAACAAGCTTTCAAAATATGCTCATAGGATACTGCCTACCAAAGTACTGAGATAAGGGTAACAAACTACTGAGATAAGGGTATTCAACACAGAATGAAAAGTCCAAAATGGAAAATATGCCAAAATTTACTTAAGGTGTGACACTAACTTTGGCCACTATACGACACTATAGCTAGGATTACATGTCAATGAACTTGCATTCACTGTCAGAAATGTCATGTCTGCTGACAATATGCGCTCTTAAAAAGCTCCAACAAAATATTTAATGTCTCTACCTTGGCCGGTTCTGATCAGTTTCTCAAGTGCAAATGAAGTGTTGCTGCACTTCAAAGCTTAGCCTACTTCACTGCTAGGCTCCTAATGTAGCCCATGTCTTTGGCTAGCCCACATCCTACAGTCTCTGACTTCCCCCTGAAGTGCTTCTGATTTATGGCATTCATGCTTCTGCTAATTGCGTTGGCAAAGTTTAGCTCTACAAAATCCTAATTCAACTTCCAACTGGTTCTGCAGTGGCGTCACAAATATGAAGCCTTCTGTGACTGGTCATCATCCATTTCTGCTGCCACTGGAGCTTAAGTTTGCTGTGATCAAAGATAGTCAATGTATGATTAATGGTGTTGTGGGGCTGAGGAGACTGAGGCTGACGGGCCAGGCAGAGGTACTCACAGGGATGCCCAGCAGCATGGGGTCCACTGGCTGGCGGAAGGGCAGAGACTCCGGGTCCTGCCTGTACAGGGACTCCAGCGTGGGCATGAGAGCCTGCCTCAACTCCTCCGGCTTAAAGACTGGAGAGGGAAAGAAAGGAAAAAAAGGGGGGGAAAAAGATGAGTCAGTGGACCTGAGTCATACTAACTGGCAATGTGACTCATCAGAATTCAGTTTAGAAGATGTCCAGGTACAGATGCAAAATCACGGGTACGAAAAAAAAAAAAAAAAAAAAAAAAACATTACGACTAAGAAGTTGGATGCTAAATGGTACAAGAAAAGAAGCAAAACTGGAAGGGAGAGATGAGAATGGGGGCGAGAGAAAGAAGTGGCTAGCATGGACACTGAAAGGCAGAGAGAGCAAAAGAAACAGAGGAAAGTAGAATGAGTCACAAGGAAAAGATCGATGAGGGAATTGAATAGGGATAGAATGAGAAAAAAGAAAGAATAAATGGAGAGATAGGTACTAATGACGGCAATAAGAGCAAGAGGGGGGGGGGGGCACTCACTCTTCCTGCGGGACTGGGAGGGCGAGGAGGACGTGACCGTGCCGTTGGCCCCAGCCTCCTCCTCATCTTTGACTTCGGCCTTCGGGTCCACCTTCTTCTCCTCCGTCTCCATGGGCTCCTGCTTCGTCTCCCCGCTGTCCGGCTCCTCCTTCTTCACCGACAGAGAACCAGAGTCTTCCTCAGTCTAAACAGGACACACAAGATTACACCCAAGATTAACACCACATGTATTAACATAGCCAGGTATTATGAGCCATGTAACCATACACAATCAAAACCTCAGGCTAAATTGTACAAACAGATTAAAACAAGATTAATAGTATCAATATCAATAAGAATGAACATCCCCACCCATTTCCAAACCTCAAACCATATGTGAACCTCAACTACACCCAACACAGACCTAAGCAGTCGATCACTACTAGGGGTGTCACGATTCTCCAAATCCTCAATTGGATTTAATTTTTGATTTTGAAGTCACGATTCGATTCTCGATCTTTTTATAATATTACTATTAATGCATTCCTTATATGTTATTTACTTTTTTGGCCTTTTCCTATTCTGTTTCAGGGGGCTTTTATTTTGAAAACTCTTTTTATTTTGAAACCGTTCCAACCACGAGGTTGTAAACAGATAGAACAAACATTAAACAGATGTGAACATAGTGAAATGAAACAAAACAGAATGATAATTTGATTGTTTCAGCATACTCCGAAGAGATCCAAGGTTAGTGTTAATATGTACTAATCAATGTGCAGATAAAGCCCTAAAGTAATTTTAGACTGTAACTAGATCTGATCACTTGCTAAGTTGAGTAGCAGGGCTGTACGTTAACTTTTTTTGCAAGTAGCACTGGTGCTACAGAGGTTAAAAGTTTTGTAGCACCAGCCACAAATTCTGTAGCATCGATATAAAACCTCTAAAATCTCTAAAAACAATCACAAGTAGGGCAGTTCATCAATTGTGGTTGGGATCTAGGCCTACTGCAACTGGATTGATAAAAGGTCATGTAGTTGCAAACATCTCACCTGGTTACATTGTGTTTGAGATTAACAAAAGCTATCAGCATGATGTGTTATTTGGTTTTTGTGATTTTGTAAAAACAAAAAAAAACAATCCCTGACAGTTCCATGCAGTTCGACTTTTCAACAGGTAGGCCTATCAGGAAAACAGGTCGCCATGGATTTTTTGTTATTTTTTTATACATACAGTATGCATTGGAAGTCAGTTCATTTATTTTTGAATACTGTAAGTAGAAGATATGCTGAAGATTTTATTCCACTAAGATTTAATTCACGTTTAGTTCATATGTCTAAGTTTTTAGATTAGAGTAGGCCTACATTCAACCTTATTGTCATTGCACGAGTGAAATATCGTTTTACATCTAACCAGTGGTGCAAATGAGTAGGCTAACTGACATGTCAAACAGTGCCCCCATGAAATGCATCCCTAGACTGTTCCATACACATAGGCTACAGTAGGTAGGCTACAGTAGGTAGCCTACTGAATATAGCTGAAGGTTTGTGGCTAACGCAGTCGTAATTAAAGTGTCGTGAAGGTTTTTTCCCGAACCGATCATGTTCTTGTATATGTTATTAAGCACTACTAAGCGATACTATGTTAAAGCATGAAGTGGGCTCATATTGACAGATATAAGCGAACATCCCGGTGGACTTTTTTCTTCGAAGTTTTAGATCTGAATGGTACCGTTTGGATACTAAGTTGTTCGTTTTAAACTGAACTAAAAATGCAAAGCAACAAGGCGATTGCCACAAACTTCTACTTCTGCGTGCCTAATCTGAATTCACCTCAGCCCGGTCGGAAGATACTTTCGCTTTAGGCTTCGCCGATTCGCGAGGACAATTTGCAAGGTATTGTTTGATTTGGAGTTGGATTGTTTGGATACTAGGCCTACAAACAAGTAGACATGCTTTTTAATCGCGTAGACTGCAACTACCAAGTTGAAATCAAAGTAGCCTACTGTACATCGATTCCCCCCTCACAGAAGCAGCCTATACATACGCAAGTGTTTCACAGGAAGCCTACACCGGGCGCGTAGCCTAACTGAAGCGCTCCGTTCGCAACGCACAAAAACAGAAGACGGGTCTATTTTTTTAACGTAGCCTATGCACCGCTATCACATCTGGTGTAGCCAGCTGCACTGATCACAGTAGAAGGTAATTGCTGTAGCCTCCCTGTCATTCTCACACGCATGCATTGTATTGCCATCAGCAAAACTGTATCGCACCAGTGCTACGTTGGTAAATCATCCATCGCACAAACAAATTTTTTTGTAGCATGTGCGACATATATGTCGCACTGTACAGCCCTGCGTAGGCTAAGTTAGTGTTACTTGACGTGAATGACAAAATACTTTCACACCGGTGATTTCAGAGTAGCAAGAGGGGCTTTGATTTCGGTCGGTTTATGTGTATATTTTAACTGGCTGCAGCCTAAAATTAGAGGTGTTGACGTCGCAGTTCAGCGTGTGTGTGTGCACGTTTGTGCGTCTTGGCATACATGCTGGACGTCATGTCATTGGGGGTATGGCTGCATCGTCTATTCTACTTTTGAGTTCGAAGTTCAAGATTGAGATGTAATTTCGATCAATTTCGATTTAAAATCGAAATCGTGACACCCCTAATCACTACCTCTACTGTAGCTAGCACAGTCCATGCTGCTGCACACTGATTGCTAAGTCTCAATCATACCTCCATCTTGGGCTCCATCTTGATGCCGGCCGGATGGAAGTCCTGCTCATCGTGCCGCGGCTCCGCCTTAGGCTCGCTGGCCGTGGGCAGGTCCGCCAGCGCGTGCTGGGAGTGAGGGTCGGCGCTGGCCGTCGATGCCGGGGTGGGAACCCTGTTGTCCAGACTGGCACCAGTCTGAGAGAGCTGAAGTGGAGTGAGAGTGAGAGAGAGAGAGAGAGAGAGACAGGAGAAAGAGAAAAAGGAGGTGTGTGTGTGTGAGACAGAGAGAGAGACAGAAATGAAAAGAGATAGTGGGAGAGACAGACAGGAGAAAAAGACAAGTCAGACTAAAACTGTATAGCCATATGACATACAATCAGCTAATGACAATCATATCTGCCAAATTTTGAGACTCATGCAATAAGCAACGTTCAGTGGGGGACAGAGTGCTACTCTGGACCAATACAGATGTACTCTGGACCAGTACAGACCGACTCTGGACCAGTACAGACCGACTCTGGACCAGTACAGATCCACTCAACATTGCAAGTCTAGAATGCAAGTCATGCCATAACCCCTTAGATCAGGGGTTTACCAAACATAATCAGTGGCACTTATGACAAGATTAACCCACTCATTTTGGCAAGGACATTATAATCACAAATCTAAAGAGCATGTCTTCAGAACAGGCACAGAGACATACAAATGGCACTGTGGTCTGGTCTGGCAGGGTACTTGATACACCTTCAGAGTGGGCTCAGCACATCTGTCATGTCACAGTCCAGACTACTACAAGGCTGGAAGAGGCCAACCACTGGATGCGAGTGGTAAACATTTAATTTGTCTCCGTTGTGGCATTCTCGTTGCGCTGACGGGGTAATTAAAAATGTAATTTTAGCCCTTCATCACAGACTGCTGCAGTCTGACAACTGACTGGTGCTCTGGCTGCTCTCAGCAGCCCGCGTCCCAGCTGATATCTCGCGCTCCCATCTGGAGGGATTAAGTTGTGGCAGGATGGCCTGCTCGACTCGTACGCATTTAGAAGTTGCTGATTGGTTTTGGAAGGCGGTGCACAACTCCATCGCTCATTTTTGTAAACCGTTTTCCTTCAGTCAGGTGGATGTGCATGCAGATGCTTCGAGATGATCAGATGTCCCAAAATACAGATACTGTAAGTGCATATGGACTTTTAATGTGCGTGCATACATGCGCTTCCTTTTCGAGTCAAAACAGAGAGCCTTGTGCTTCAGTATATTCAAATGAACAGTGTAGAGAAAAGCTTTTCGCTCTAAGCTGTCAAGCCTGTTTTCCCTAGCGTGGAGGCCTCCATGGTGCTGAGTGAGTTAGTTAAGGGGCACAAACAAAGCAAGGGGGGGGGAGCTTGAAAGCTGTTTGGGAAAGGGGAGAGAAAGCGACAGAGGAAAGAAAGCGACAGAGGGCTGGCTGAGAGAGCGGAGAGCGAATCCTCGTTAAGGGAGGGTGGAGGTGATGTTGCTGGTGGAGGTGGCGGCAGACGGCGGTCTCACCGGAGTGGTGGGGGGCTGCGTCTGCTGCTGCTGGGGCTGGAGCGCGGCCTGCGGAGCGTCCAGCGTGGGGCCGGACGCGGAGGCGGAGGAGGAGGAAGGGTGGGTGGGGGTGGAGGAGCGGCTGGAGGAGGAGGCGGCTGCAGCGGCCGGCTGCGGGGGCGCGAGAGGCTGCAGGCTAGCGGAGGAGGAGGAGGAAGAGGAGGAGGCGGAGGAGGAGGAAGGTGGAGTCGGCGTGGCGCGCAGCGCGGCCTGGGGCAGCTGCGACGAGCCCACAGCGCCGAGGGCGTTCAGGGGGAGACTAGCAGCAGCGGCGGCGGCGGCGTTGGGGGGTGGCTGCTGTTGTGGCTGCTGCTGGGGGAAGAGAGGACGGGACGAAAACACACACACACACACAAATAAACACACACACAGGGACAGACACGAGGACGCAAAGCAGACACACACACACACATATACACAGACAAGATTGTAGCTTGGTAGGTACAGGGGGAGACAGGATTGCAGCATGTGTGTTAGAGTGTGGCGGGGGGGGGGGGGATGAGTTAGCGTGTGTCTCTTCATTTATAAATGTGTGCATCTTTCATCCCGTTTGAACACAGCTGTGAATGTTACTGTGCTCTGTTTCCTTACCTAAGTTGCAAGTCGCGGTGAGTACATTAATTTTATCTTAAAGAGAGAACTTGTGTGTGCAGAAAATGCACTCAAGAATAGAACAAATAAACAATGTTTTTTTTCAGTGCACTGGTTGGTCTTTCCACCAAACAATCGTCAAGGTTAAATAAAAGTCAAGACGGTGCTAGACGGTAGTCAAGGTTACATAGAGCTGGGCATATATAAAATCTGGTGGCTTAAATGGGATCTGACTTATTCTATCTAGTCTCATCCTTGAATTGTGAAGATCCATTCACAATGTTTAGACCCAGTGTGAGGAGTTTTTCACAGGAAAAGGTCAAGTCATGAGTTTATATCAGATGCACGCAGGGGTGCAAAGACACTTTTGTGAAGGTGTCACGGCAGTCTAGGAAAAACGTATCTGCTTTTGCCCACTTCCATTCAGATCTTGGTTGCACTCTCTACAGTATTATATTCACATGAGAGCCACATTCATTCAGACAGAAGTCACAAGAACTCAACACATAATGACACCCATACTAAACAAGCAGGTGTGCATCAGCCACCTTGGTGTATAAGGTGTATGTGTGTGTGTGTGTGTGTGCTTGTTGTAGTGTAGACAGATGCATACTTTGACTGTGTAAGACTGCAGTATGCCCGATACCAGAATCAGAATCAGAAGGCCAAGGTGAGCAAACTGATGTTTGACACATAAATATACACATATCATAAGTACTTTGTGTCTGTACAGACTTAATGTTCAAGTCAATGATGAAGACATTCTGAGGTTTATAGAAGTATGCTATAGAGGTATGTAAAGAGTGTGTAAGAGAGCAAATGTGTGTGTGTGTGTGTGTGTGTGTGTGTGTGTGTGTGTCCTCTGCGCCAGCTCACCTGTGTAACGGCTGCCTGCGCTGCGGTCTGGCCCAGCGCCACTGTAGCCGTCATGGCCGTGTTGGCGTTGAGGAACTGCGTCTGGTTGGCCGTCTGGCCCACCATGGCTCCAGCGTGGCCGCCGATCATGCCCTGACCCTGGGGCATCCGCGTGGGGGACATGCCCAGCTGAGCACCGCACACGCACGCAAAAACAGGGTTAGGGGGCCGACACACTTCACTGGGCAGCAGGTTAGTGACATGCCATAACATCTGAATGGGAACTGAATGAAAATACACTAACCTACATGTGCCTTCAAAAGGGCAAACAAAGGCAAACCGTTTTTTAGTTGCTTCAAGTTTATTTAACTTTGAGTTTATAGCGGGCATTTATGACGCTGGGTTAAGGTTTAATGTTTACATAAGAATGTTCCAATTTAGAAGTTAAAAAGAACGCATACGCCTTTAGAGTTGACATCTGTCGGATTTGAAAACACTTTAGGACTTGAATAACCTGTTTTTTTACCACACTTCTGGACTTGTGGATGAATTTTAGTGAATAACCACAAGAATAGAAAATATTGATCTGAACACTTAAATCTTCATCCCAATGGCTGAACAGCACACAGACAGCAAAAACACAGAGTAAGAATGGCGACTTGTGAAACGAGAGTGAGTGCACACAGCTGGAGTGAGAAGAGAGATGTGCTGAGACGAGATGAGAGATGAGGAGCAGAGGTTGAGAGGAAGAGGAGGGGACTGACCGGCGGGACGGAGCTGATGTTGATCTGCTGCGGGTGGTTCATGGGGGACGCCGCGCGGGCTGCCATGGGTGCCTGAGTCATCTGCACATTCTGCATGGCGATGGAGTTAAACTGGTTCATCCCTACACCACACACACACAAAGGCAGAGAAGAGGTTGAGACACACGCCGACACATTTTTACATTGAAACAAGAACACATACTACAAATGAGTGGGCAAGCGTTCATGGACCCAACAGAAAATACTTGAGCTCTGCAAGCACAAACATACACTTTTCACAAAAGCAGCCTGAAAGCAAGCATATGTGGACCCTTTTTGTATCTGAGAGATTTTAAAAAATAATTGACAGAGCTGACATTTATACACTTACATTATATACATACATATAATGTATATAATATATATCTATTTTTCTCTCTCTTTCTCTCTGCATGTGCATACAGTGTCCCTAACTGCCTCTTAATACACAATGACAGACACACACACACACACACAATCAGCCATGACAATGCGCACACACAAACACACAGACATGGCAAGACGGACGGCCACAGACACATAAACTAAGCTAGCAGTGAAAACAGGAGAACAGCAACAGCTACGGCGGCAGGGAAAAGAGCTTCTGAGGGAGAGAGAGAGGGGGAGGGGGGCGGGGGTACCTTGAGAGACCTGCATGCGATTCATGATCTGATTTGGCACATTGGGCATAGGCATAGGTCCATCTGAAGAGTGGGAGGAGGAAGAAGAGGAGGAGTGTGAGAACCAGAGAGAGAGAGAGAGAGAGAGAGAGAGAGAGGCCACTGAGCAAAAAAGACCTGCCAGAAGTGATACTGAAGCACAACATACCACAGATTAAAGACAGGTCAGGTCAGGTGAGGATGGAAGTGTGCCCCTGATAAAGTGTGTGTGTGAGCGAGACAGAGGGAGAGCAATGAGTGAGATCCAGTGAGTGAGTAAGCGAGATTTCACTTTCAGGTTGCCGACCTGCTTATACGCTGAAGGTAGTATGTTTATGCATGCGATTTGGCTGACACAGTGTGTGTGTGTGTGTGTGAGTGTAAGACTCACTCGGAGGCCTGCTGGGCGGCTGCTGAGCTGGGTTGAGGGGCCCCTGGTTGATGATCTGCTTCTGCAGCCGTGAGCGACGCTTCTCCTCCAGCTCCTTCTGAATCTTGTAGATCTTCTCTGCCAGGAAATGATAATACTCATCCTGCAACAACAAACAAACAAATAAACAAACAAACACACAAAAACACCAGTAAGTCATTGATGCCCCCAGCACATGTCATGCTATGACCCCACTGCCCAATACATGACCCGCATAACTGCGTCATGCAGTAAACATATTGCTTACTGTCCTATTGAACACTCACTCCAACATGTTCTCAGTCTCAGTCTCTCTCTCTCTCTCTCACACACACACACACACACACACCCCTTACCCTGCTGTTGGCCGACTCGTACATGTCCCCCTCCACCTTGCGGGCGTAGGCCACCAGGTTCTCCATGCGCCGGTCCTTCAGTGCAGCGGGGTCTGGTGTTGGGAATATGGCTTGAACTCTGAGGGAGGGAGAGAAGGATGTCCAAAGTGACGTCCAGTAATAACAATAAACATTTTATAGTCTACCGAGAAAAAAATCCCAATACTAATAGTAACAGTACACACATAATATTACAGATAGTATGCAGATCATTATGTGTGTGTGTGTCTGTGTTTATTTCTTGTTCTCTTTGACTCACAGCTTGTGCACCAGGTGGTTGCGCAGGTCCTGAGTGACGTGCTCGTGCCATGCCTTGCGCATCCCCGGCGCCGAGAGCGGAGCTGCCGTGGCGCCCACCCCGGAGTCGGCAGACATCAGCTGACTGCAACCACCACACACACACGCACACACACACACACACAGGGGTCAGTCACATCAGCCACAACACACAGAGATCAGGCACGCAGAACTAGCGGAGTCTACAGTCCTTCGTGTCATATCGAGTTTCCAACAGACAGCTGTGGTCACATGACCGTGGTGTAGATGATGCCCTCGATACCCAAATGAAGTGGGTTTCATTTTGATACAGCTGACTGGTGTGGTGTTCCTCTGCCTTGACAAGTTTCTACTTGTCATTTAAAAAAGCACAGAAGCACAGCGACGCATAGGAGGTGGGCAAGTGTTCTTCAGTCATTCATACATATGCATGCCAGATATGTCAAAGCAATTTTACTGGGGGGAAAACAGATTAATTCATTCCAGGAAAACAGCAGAACACCTCATTACCATGTGGCATCTAAACACTACTGACCACATGACAAATACTTGACCACAGGTGTACTGTTGGCTTTTCCCTCAAATACGTCGGATAAAAGCTTTTTGTTTATTGTGTGTTTGTAAACGGGGTGTGATCTTACTTGTTGGGATTGAGAGTGGACGGCAGTGATGAGTCCGAGTGCAGATTGGTTGGATCCGAGGTGCCCACGCCCATCGCCCCTCCCCCCAGGGTCATCTGATTTGAGCCCGCTGAGGAGAGAACCAATCACATGTTAGGACACCATAGCTAGAAACATCCCATATTGTACATTAAAACATTTGCCAATTGTTCCCTGGAACAAGTACACGCATTTTGTATAAAATAAAATAAACAAACTGATGCAGGTGTTGAAATAATTGTTTCAAGTCATTGCTAGAGGTCAGATGCTGTTGCAAAAATCCTCTTTTCACAAGTCTTTGATCTAAACTTGATCAAATCTGATTTCATATGACTAAGCTCCGTCATTTCTGAGGGGGGTGAGCAGTTGGATTTGAAGTTTAAGGACATCTTATCATACAGAAGAATATCTCTCTAGAGGTAGAAAAGTAGCTGTTATGGATGAAATGTCCGTCTCTGGCTGCCCTCTCCACGATGGGTATTGCCAGAGCTCTTATGAACTCTGCACCAACTGGGACCACTTACCTAAAGCCTTTGATGTGTTAACACAATAACGCCCTCAAAAAAATACCAAGATTTTAAAAAGATCAGCAATGAGCAAAAAAAGCTTCACTATTTTCACTCTTCCTGAAGGCGCCCCAGTGCAGGCGCTGCACACTTGAGTGCCCAATAACCCGATGGGGTTACAACATTATCTATGACACACCCACTGAAGATCTACATTTTTGGTCCCATCAGTGGCTGGTAGATGTGTAAATTTGATCAGCCGCTACTTTTTTACCAGACACTTGAATTATGTGGATTATATCCATTAATTCCGTAATGTCTACCAAAAGGTTTATGGGAGCATAATTTACAGATGGCTGAGAAGACAAACACAGTGCAGGGGTGTGTGTGTGTGTCATGTACTGGTGTTTGTGAAGCATTTGTCTAGCTTCCCAGTAACAAACTTGGAAATGCTACAAATGTTCTACTAGTGACCAGAAAAAGGTATTACATCTGAACCATTTACTATACATGGTTTTGAAAAACCCAGCACACATGAAATGTACAGGAATAATGTTTATGAGCCATTTTAAAAGCTGACTAGTTTACAACTATTTCTTTACTTATTATTCTCTCATTCATGCATCTACTGATTCACATGTGTGCAGTTTCGAACTATACAATCTGATACAGCAGAATTTTACTCCACCTGTTTACATTTTATCAGAGGCGACTTATAATACATAAAAAAAAAGTTAACTGATGTAAGGAATTAACTTCTGTGAACCTTTCTACCATTTTACACTGGAATAAACCACTTTGCTGAATCAATCCAAAGAAGAGAAAATCTTTCCTATTTTTTCTTACACTGACTTACAAAATATAACAACCTATAACACAACCCCACCACCACCCCCCCCCCCCCCCCCCCCCACCACCCTCCAGAGAGCCGTGGCCTGGCCTGCGTACCGAGACCGCCGATGGGTCGTAGCTGCTGCTGGTGGGGCGTCTGGGCGGGCGTCTGCGTGGTGCTCGGCTGATTGCTGTAGGGGAGGCCCAGGGCAGCGTAGGCTCGCTGCATGGAGCTGGGGTCGATGGTGGTGGAGCTGTTGATGGCAGGAGTGCTGGGCTGGCCAGGACCCACCACCGTCGCCATGGAGCTGGGCAGGCCCACGCTGGGAGAACTCAACATGGCTGTGGAGGAGAGGAGGAGCACAGTGGAGAAGAGCAGGAAAGAGGGAGAGAGAGAGGAGTGGAAGAGAGGGAGGGAGGGAGGGAGAGAGGAGTGGGAGAGAAGGATGGAGAGGGATGGAGGTAGAGGAGTGGGAGAGAGGGAGGGAGAGAGGGATGGAGGAAGAGGAGTGGGAGAAAGGGATAGAAGAATAAGTGGAAGAGTGGAAAGGAGAATGCAGACAAGGTCAGAATGAATGAAAAAGGAATAAAGGAACAGAAGAGGGGGTGGAAGGATAGACAGGAGAAAGAACGAAAGTGTGGGGAGCGAAAATGAAAGCGATAGACAAGAAATGGATGAGAGGAGGGGAACGGAATGGAGTAGTTAGAATGTGAGGACAAGAAGGAAAGGAAATAGATGGGGGGAGGAGGGGAGGCAGAGATATATTAAAACTCATGTTCATCTTCAGCACATCAAGCCAATGTCATTCTCTTGGGTTGGAAACACCATCAGTAAAAACTGCTATAGTCAGACATGAACTTGGAAAGAAAACAATTCAGTCTGAGGATTTCTTCCAGAACCAGACAAAAAGGAACATAAATCATGCTGCTGTGATGAGTCACATCAGCAGAAAGCCTCTATGTGCTCACCAGCACAGAAATGCAGCAAAGACAAACAAACTCAAAATTTCTCTTTTACTCTCCCTCCTTTCCTCTCAGTAGGGTGATGAAAGATGCTCCGCAGAAAGAGAGAGATGAAAAGAGAGAGAGAAGAGAGAGACAGAAGAGAGAGAGAAAGAAAGAAAGAAAGAAAGAAAGAATGAAAGAAAGAGAACACGAGAGCTGTGGTAGAGGGATTTAATGGTGGCAGCCAATGCCACGGTGGAAGCGTCCGAATCCCCTCCCTGACGCCTTCTCTCTCTTGCATGTGTGAGTCAGTGTGTTCAACCAACTCCAAACTCAGCAGGGGCGCATGTGCACTCTCGCTCACTCTCCCTCTATCTCACACTCACACTCACACACACACACACAGAGATCTGCGGGAGAGTGCAACTACTACCAGGGCCTCTTCTTGAGTCTGGGTCCTGTTAAAATTTGCTGGTTGTCATCATGGCAACAGGCAGATCAGATAAAATGTGCCGTGAGAAAGACAGAAAGGGGGAGGAGGAGAGGGAGAGGGAGAGACTTACGCTGCGGGTTGCGTTTATCACTGGCGTTTTTGAGCGGCAGGCAGACGGGACAGTCGTGCCGCGTGCAGTTCTTCCAGTGAGAGATGATTTGCCTGGAGGACGCACAATGAGCCACTGCAGAGAGAGAGAGGGGGGGGGGGGGAGAACATTACTTCCAGAGAACACAATGATAAGTAGGCAAAACATTTGATCTTGGGGGAACTGGGGGGACCTCCAGCTACACTCGTGCTTTCGGTCCTTGTGTAAAAATGATGAATGAAAAATCCACAATTAACAGCAGACCTCTCGAGAAGTAACACAAAACTGCTCAATCCGACCAACAAGGCCCTCAAGCCACGGGCTGGCGGGATACTGGTCCCATACACAGATAGACACACACACCAACCAGAGGCTCCCAAGGGAAGATCCTGTATTTGAGAACAAAACAGGGCACCACACACACACACAGTTCCTGCTGTCGAACCATGACTGGGAACACACAGTTTGGCCACGAAGGGAAGCGTGACATGTTCCTGGAGGATTGAGTTTCCTCCCTCCCTCTCTCTCTCTCTCCCCCTCTACCCCTCATCCCCCACTCTCTCTGTGGATCTCTCGTTCTCCGTCTTTGGCCAGGCCCCAGTGTATGAGCAGGGGGTGTGAGAGTCTAAGCTCCTTCAAGGTTTCTTGGCTTCTTCAAGGTTTCAGGGCTGAGGGGCATGATCGTGCAAACTCTGTGGCGAATTTTGGAATAGCTAACGATATGGTGCCTTTATCACAGGCTGCCAGTGATAAACCATCACCAGTCACACTTATTTGACCCCCCCCCCCCCCCCCGATGACTTGAGACACAAGCCGCAGAGTTGCAGTAGTCGCCCCGAGCATTGAGCTTTGGAGTCGCAGACGCCTCCAGCATTTGGCGGCACACATGGCACCAGACATGGTGGTTTTGCTAATTACGGCAATTCCTCAAGCACGATGGAGAACAAAAAACATGAGAAATAAGCTTTGCTGAGCAAAACAGACCAAAAAAAACAAAAAAACAAAACAGGCCTGACAGGCCTGGCCCTGTATTTTCTGGAGCTAAACTCTGCCGCTGGTTAAAAAGCTGATGTCAACACACTCCATTTTGTCTTTCTCCTCGTCTGCTGGATCCCGCCATCCCTGCGCAGCCCTCACGTCTCCTTCCATTTTCTAATAAAGCCTCCGCCTTTGCACTCGCTCGCTTACTGCCGAGGGGCTTAGGAGCCCCGTAAACGACTGCGGCGGCGGCACAGCTCGAGACGAGAAGGAAAAGAAAAGGGAACAAGAAGAAGAAAAAGAAAGAGGCAGGTGATCCGGGCAGCATGTGTGGCAGCAGCAACCAGAGGGGAAATGAGCTGGCACACACCTCAGGCGTGGATTTAGCCTCAGAGCGTGTGTGTGTGTGTGTGTGTGTGTGTGTGTGTGTGTGTGTGTGTGTGTGTGTGTGTGTGTGTGTGTGTGGCAAGGGAAATCTGTCTCTCCGGCTTGAGTCAAGAACAAAAAGTTTCCTGCAGCGGGTAGCGTGGCACCATGTTCTCACCAAGTCGACACAAAGACAATTTCTCTCGCAGTGCACATCGTGGGTAGGGTAGGGTGGGGCGGTCCCGCAGAGCCGATACTCATTTCATTTCCCTGGTTGCATGTCCTCTCGCAGATAATTACAAGTAGTCATGCAGCGGTGTGGTCTCCCTTTCTCTGTTAGCGAAGGGGAACAATGAGAAGCTGTACATCTCAATTAGGCAGCGTTCCCACCTACAGGAGCATCTGTCCTACTCTCCACATCTGCTTCGTGTTTTACACTCGGCTTCCATTCAACAGATGAACCAGCTCATGAACCAGACAGATGTTCCGATAATCATCTCTTGCACCGTGTTCAGTACGATGTTTACGTCCTCGCCAAAAAAAGCAACGTTGCGTTTCTGGGCTCAAGGCCGAATTGAGTTTATCACAAGTCATCATTCTAATATTGTCATCTCTTTCATCTCGACAACCCAAACCCAGGTCCATCTGAGACAGATTATATTCATGTGTTGATCAATTAAGTGATTGTCTTTTGATCTGAAAACTTTAGTCAAAACACAAGAGCATTTGTCCGGAAAAAAATCCACGTTAGCATCTGCAACACGTTTTAATCTATCTGAGCCATTTCATTTCATTTGGTGACTCATGTAATAGCCAAAGCAACATTCCCGAGGCACACCACTTAGTCATTAGGCTATAAATGGAGCAGCCTAAGAGGCTGATAAAACAGCGCAATGACTTGCAGGACTTTGACAGAAAAAGTCAAAGGAGATGGCAAGCTGAATTTGAATAGTGCATCCGTGTTGAGGTACACGGCTTTGGAAGCGTGTGATTTTTTTTTGGTAGTCAGAATTGCTGGCTGTGAAATGGCCAGAAACCTCTGTTGACAGTATTTGGATGTCCAGCAGATAAAGGCACTGAAAGGGTTAAGAATTCACTCTGAAGCTTTTCATACCTTTAAATACAAACTACTCCTTCATTAAAAATTGGTTGCACTAGGGACGCTACCTAAGCAAGATGACAGCCATAAACTGATAATTACATTGACCATTAACAATTTCTTAAGCAGCATGCCCACAAAACAACCAATGCAAAGGAAACCCAGACAACTGTGGTGGAATATTTCTCAACTCAGGAGACATTGTAGTTTCCCCAAAGCAACCTAGCATTACCTTTATTACCATTATTAGGAGTAACTCGCTCCTTATCCACAACACCTCAAGGTACTTGTGGTATTCAATCCTCTCACACCCAAACATTTTCCAATACATTACTGCCTTACAACAGTTTACCTCTCTCTCTCTCCCTCACACACACACACACACACTTCTCTTTTCCAACTGTAGTCAAACATACCATTATCACCCGCACCTCAATCCAGCTATTCCACATTCTGCACCCCAGCTCACCCAAACAATTCTCCAACCAATAACATCATACCAGTTTCCACCCCCCCCCACCCCCACAAAGTAACTTACTACCCTTGCACACCCACAGATATGCATGAATATTTAATATACAACACTCAACACCTGCACCCAAATAATCCTACAGGCTGCACACACACACACACACACACGCCCCCGCCTTCCTGAGCTCCACCCGCCCTGTGATGACTCACCCTGACAGGTCTTGCCAGCCTGGCAGTGGGTCATGTGGTTGAGGACGTTCTTCATGGTGCGGCAGTGCGGCAGCGAGCAGGCGCGGACCTCACCGTTGGCCTGCTCGCGTCGCTGGCACTTGTGGGCGTGCAGCAGCAGGACCAGCTGCTGCTGGATCAGCTTGCGCTTCTCCGGGTCGGCCGTGGGGCCCGTAGCCACCCCGCCGGTGCCTCCTGCGGCGGCGGCAGCACCGGGGCCGGCCGCCACCAAGCCCACTGGAGCGCCCATCTGCTGCTGCTGGGCCACCATGCCCACTGTGGCACCCATCTGCTGCTGCTGTTGTGGCGAGGCCTGCTGCTGCTGCTGCTGCATCTGGGACTGCAGGGGAGAGCGGAGAGAGAGAGAGAGAGAGAGAGAGAGAGAGAGAGAAAGAAAGAAAGAAAGAGAGAGAGAAAGAGGGAGAGAGAAAGAAAGGAGATAAGAGGGTGACCGATAGAGAGAAAGTGAGAAAGACGAGAAACAGGAAGGAAACACATGAAGCATGAACGAAGACACTTTCACTGTAAGGAATCAGTTGCTGAGGCAATTAACTGTGTATAAAAACATATTTTATTGTATATAGGGATGCACAATATATCGAAGTGAAAAAATTAAAATATTATCGTTCTGATAACAGTATATATTTGCATCAATATTTTTTTCCCAAATACGTACAGACCATCTGGCTACGTTGAGCTACTTGAGCTTGGTTGGCTACTTCCTCAAAATAATATCAGTGGAGTGGATGTATTTCACCATTCTAACAAGATCTGTTGATCTGCATTGAATCTTTGCAGCCCAAAATCCACTTGTAAATGGCCCTCTGTTTAAATTCTAAGCAGAGTGGACCTAGACTGCTTCCTTGTGCTGGTGTGTCTGCACTATACCGCGCTAGTTGGGTGGGACGACTCGGTACATAAGTAATTTAAAGTTGTATTTCAGTATCATATTTGCATTTCGTTTGCTTGGGTTTTGTAATATTACCGAAAAATATGTTAGCCATTCCTGCTTCAGTTCCAGACTGGTCATTAAAGACCTTCGAGGCTGGCAGCAGGTTGTGCGCAACAGAGTAGACAGACACAAGATAGGCTACAGTCCGTGGAGTTGCAACTTTATTCAATCAGCAGTTGAAACTGCATAAGTTTACCTCACAAACTGAAGAAAAAAAGAAAGACCGGAAAAAAAAAACCCGGAAGAATGAAGAAAACTGACTAAATCTATATGACTGTCATAATAATCACAAGGGACACTAACTGCCCAATAGCCAATAGCTATTGCCAATTCATGCTCTCACCATTCTCAATCACCTTGAGACACTCACTGTCTGGTTGATTACTTTACCATTGATAGCTTTGCACTACTAAGACTAGTATATCGTCACAAGAACCTTTGCGGACTCTGATACTCACCAGGTTTGCCACGTTGGTGACGGCCGTTCCCTTCAGGTCAGAGGGGAACGGGGGCAGGCTGTTCTGGAGGGGGGCGTTGCCCCCGCCAGTGCCCTGCCCATACGCCTGCCCAAACGGACTACTGTTGCCCGCTAGGCCCATCTGCAGAGAGAGAGAGGGAGAGAGAGAGAGAGAGAGAGAGAGGGAGAGAGAGAGAGAGAGAGAGAGAGAGAGAGAGGGAGAGAGAGAGAGAGAGAGAGAGAGAGAGAGAGGTGAGTGCAGAAAAATAAAACTTACTAGAAATTCAAAGAAAGGTGGGACATTTTTTCAAAAGTGAACCAATTTGATTGAGAAATACAAAATATAAGAACCATGATATTTAAGCAATATGACACGAGTGGGAGTGGGGATGGTAAAGGATATCGCCACGGCTATAATTCAGCCGTAGATATGAGGCCGAAGGCCGAGTGCCTTAGTCAATTACAGCCGTGGCGATATCCTATACCAACCCCGCGGCCACGAGTGTCATATTGCTTTTATACAACAGTTCTATTACCAACTAATTTAGTTTTAAGATACAAAATTGTGTTTTCTATCGTTTATTTTGATTTTTGTTGCCAAGCAACATAACACCACTCGAGAGGTAGGCTAGATTGCATGAAAGCAATTCAATGCAATATGCAGAGTGATAACTGCAGTAAAAAATCTTGAATGGCATTGTGCTGGGATATCGCCACTCGTGACTCATAGAATGTCTCTCGTCCAATCAAAAAATAATAAATAGCTCGAACGGACCTAACTGTTCTATAATAATCAACTTACAGCCACTTTCACCAATTATTTTACTTATGGGGACAGACTACTTGGTCTTTGTCAGATACAGTTCCTCCAAAAAAACATTGTAAAATGTAATTTCAAATTTTATACAAGAAGTACTTTTTGGAAAAAAGGTCTAGGCTCCCATCCATTAAAAATAAAGCTTTACAGCTATGGGTGACGGGTCATTTTCACTACTTTTCTTCTTATTTGGAAGAAGAGATGTAAACCAATCAGATTAGATAAAACATATATTAAAATATAATAAAAACAACATTGGATTTACCAGTAGTGCACAATTTAAAGTACAACCAAGTTGTCAGTTATGTTGCCAAAGTCACGCACATGCACAAAATCCATCCAGAGTCCTTAAAAAAAAACTCCAGACGCACCACTCACTCCTAAATCCCAATGTCTATTCATATCTCTGCCCACACACACAGACACACACCAAGTTTCCTATATATTGGAGCAGTTGAATATGAACGTGGAGCGCTTACCCCCAAATATCGGTTCGTATATGTGAAAGCAGCAATGGCACTCTGTTTCGGAACAAAACAAACAGACTGAGACTGACTGGGGGAGGTGGTCTCGGTTCGTTTCCAATCGAACCCTAGAGCAATTCGTCTACAGTGAGAATGCAATCGGGCCAGTGTAGCAGGACAACTCGTTTGTGCTTAATTTTTTGTACACATTGTAACATGACACGCATGTTTTTCCCCCTGCCAAAACCATCGTGGTATTGTCTCTCTCAAGCTTTTCCATTGTATGCCCAAATAAAGCTCATCAGTTGGCAGCTATTGCTTTGGGATAGACTACTAGTGTGCGAACCTGATTTATTAATGTACTAAACCGGCAATTTGATGCTGGAGTATGGAATTATGACCAACTTTATCCAAGATAATAATAAAGAAAAAAAAAATGCTAAACCGAATCAAATCCTTTAGCATAACGTTAGCCTAAACAGCCAGTGCCTATCAAAAAAGTAGTTAAAAGTTTAATTGATATTTCGGTCGAGGAGGAGATACCCCCGATGTTGGGAGACCACACAGAAAAACACAGATGTATCTAAAGTGTTAAGCGACTTCAGGATGGTGTCTTTTAGCTGTCAAATGTGACCAGAGAACTAGAGTCACAAATTTAACCGCGCATGGGTTTGTTTGTAGAGAAAAGTTGAATCTCAACATGGGTTTATTTACATAATTTGTTCTGCTCTAAATGCTGCAATGTAAACACAAAATGGAACAATGGATAAAATATAAATTCAGCCTGTGATTCGTTACAATATAGCTATGAAGACTTTTGATGCCACTTAGAATGAAATTTAAGACCAACTTAAAATAAAATAAAAACAATCAGGGTTTCACATCAATTGTGCTGCATGCACGCAACAGTGAAACCTCCTGATTCAGTTCAGCATCAATTTGAAGAAGTTAGAGAGAGAATCTGTATGTTATGAAAGGTTAAAGAAAGCCATTAGTCATAACAGAAAACCAACTGTGGCTGAAAACTTTTTAGATTTTTGCTAGACTGATTTAAGACATTTTAATATCAATTAGGCCTTCATGAATTTACTGTCGAGACTTTTTAAGGATCTGCAGGAACCCTGACACACACACACACGGTCCACACCTACTCCTTTTAGAGCATGCTGACAGAGGGCCAGCCGAATGAAGATGCTGGCTGTCTGGGCCGAGCGTCCGCTTTTGGTAACGCCCAGCCGTCTCCTCTCTTAGCCGGAGGGAGAGAGAAAAGAAGGAAATCTTGGGAGCTGAAGGGGCCCCCTGTGACCCCCCCCCTCCCCCTCCCCCTCCTGTTCTCTCTCCCTCCGCAGGCCTCCCCCCTCGTCCTTGTCTGAGGCGCAGCTGGCCGGGAGGCTGCCTGCGTGCTGCTGACGGACTGCCGGCCGGCTGGGTGGACAGAGGCCCAGCTGAGAGGCTGAATGCAGGCAGAGGGTTGGCGAGGGGTGCAGCTTTACACACACACAGCTGAGAGGCTCCTTCAGTCAGCACTCAGCCTTGTTCCCCTACTCCGCTCCTCAACCCCCCTACACACACGCGCTCCCCCAATCCCTCCTTTTCCATCCTAACACAGTGGGGCAGCGGGTAACTCCACAATGTAAGCACCAAATCTTCAGGATCGTCTCCCGAGCTGGGCGGCAGACAGAGCGCCGCTGCAGGCTGAATGGGACGGTCTCTGACGCGGGGCTGCTCAGCAGCTGTCTGCTCAGAGTAAAGAGCGTATCTGATGAGATGAAAATGTCTGCAGCACAACTAGGGCTCCGACTAAGGGCTTTTTCTTAAGCTGGCTGAGAGGCCTGATTCTCAAGCTAAAACTGTGTCGATTCATTGACCGCGGTGCTGTCGGGGCATGTTGAGTCTAAGCCAACCGACTGTTGCATCATGATGAAAGATCCAGGGAACAGAAGAATAGACAGGCAATGTGCGAAGCCAACAATATGTCAGTGGTAGTTGTGTGTATGTCTGTGTTTGAAGGTAGACAATGATGAATTCATCAGTGATGAATGAGTGAAATGTATGATGGATGTCTGTTTGTGAAGGATAATGGTGGTAAACAGGGCTGCAGTGTAGAGGTGTAATGGATGAGAGATGAACATGCCTGTGGAGTGTGTCGGTGATGGATGTATCCCTGAGGAATTACTCTTACATTGCTGCACCTGAGATTGCTTTTGCTCCTAACGGTGCCGTCACTCACACTGATGTGAAGCGGTCGTCACACATTGTAGGAGACCAACAGATCTTCAACCCAAGAACTGCACTAGAAGTAGGCCTACCTCTGATGGCAAACCACAGACAACGTCATGAGTGTGTGATCTCAACACCAGATAGGGAACCCTATCATGGATGAGTCGGCGTTCTCTGTGTTTGGACATAAAGAGCAGGCGACAATGCGAGAGGGTAAAAACAGGCACAAGAGAGATTTACGAGCTTCAGACACTAGACATGAAAACCGCAGCGCAATCTTCAAGAGTGTGCGGGTCTGCATTCAGTCGCAAGAAAAACCACAACTGGTTTCATTATGGCTAAAGTACCACTTCACACAATGTCTCTAAATGCAACACCACTTAAATATTTGTTCTCAAAATCATCATTGCTGATGAGATCCCTCATTGCCCATAGAAGTGCTATTTTTTCTTCTTCTGAGCAATATCTCATGTTGAAAGGCAAAATTAAGTTAAGGCCACCAGTCAGGTAAAACTGTTTATGTCTGCAGTTTTCAAAGGCTGAGCCTGTGAGACTTTCACTTCCTTCAGGCTTAAGGAAAAAAATATCTATGCAATTTTGCAACGACCTGACATAAAAACTTTCTGATATTGTAGCTTCAATTTTCTGATTTTTTCTTCGCTTTTATCCACTCCCTCCTCGACACCCATTTCTTTCTCTATTCAAGCATTCGTGTTTGGCGACTTTAACGGCAATAATTTACCACATCACACAGGAAAAATGGTCACTAGGTGTAGACGTTGTTAACAGGCTATTGGGGCGTTATCTGATACTTAAAACTAGATGTACCGCAGAGCGGTACAAAATATGACCGCCGCCCAGTCCAGCACATTTTTTCCACAAAAATAAATCAAGCTGAAAGGCCTTTATGATTCTAACTGTCTCACTAAATTGCATTATCCACACTCAATTCTCACTGGTATCTGCTAGACAACAAGTACCAAAACATGATTAGTTCATAGATTTCACATGTAAAATTCATTTTATACAACCCCAGCCCCATCTTGCCTGTTCATAATTCTGAGAAATTCTTGAATTGTGTGCATGTGTGCGTGCACACGTTTATGTTTATGTGTGTGGGTGTGTGTGTGTGTGTGTGTGTGCGTGCTTGTGTGTTTGTCTGCGTATGTGTGTTTGTGCATGTGCATTCATGCGTACATATGTCTACTGTGTGAGTATGTGTCATACGTATGATTACTGTGAATGTATGTGTGTGTGTGTGTGTGTGTATCTGTTTATGCACATGTGTGCACATGGAATGGGTTAACATGACCCCCTGGCAAACAAACAAACCGAAAAAATTGGTCATCCTAGGCCCTACAGTTCTCAAGATATTCACAGAAAACTGTGTCTGCCCTACCCTCCTTTCGGGGGGTCCAGTCCAGCGGGGGGGCTACAGATCAAAACGAAAAACGATGGTTCCATGCTATCCATGTGGGGTTACATGCCCACCAAGTTTCGTGTACCCCGGTCTTTCAGTGTCCCAGGAATCCTTATTGGTGTAGGGTCACTAAATGTACACATAAATAATTTTATTGTAAGGTCCCCCATGAACGAAAGTTCACAAAACTTGGCATGCATTTGGAGGGTGTCATAATGATCCTACACTTTCAATTTCGTGCAGTTTTGACCATGTCAGCCAGAGATATTGTGATGAAAACACCCAATTTTTTGCTTTTTCATTTTTAACTAGGTGGCGCTATACATGAAATAAGTGGTAATGGGATGGGTTGACATGCCCCCTTAAGACCAACATACAAAAAAAAGGTGGACCTCCTAGGCCCTACGGTTCTCGAGATATTCACAGAAAACTGTCTCCGGCCACCTACAGGCCAGTTGGTGTATAGTAACATATAGGGATGTCCGATATTGGCTTTTTTGCCGATATCCGATATGCCGATATTGTCCAACTCTCAAATTTCGATTCCGATATCAGCCGATACCGATGTCGATATGTGGGGTTTTTTTCCTCAAAACTAATTTAGGTAACATCACATATCTCCTGTTGTGGAATTAACACAACATGCTTAATGTTATTGTGATGCCCCACTGGATGCATTCTTGAATGCAACAAGGCTTTCCAAATGTTAACATTGTCTGTGCAAAATAAGAAAAATACTTCAACTTAATGTAGGGAAAAAGTGCCATGTTTATTTATTTTTTTTAAATTGTCTCAAACAACAGTTTGGATTACACTCTCCCTGAGATAATCTTGACAATGCCCACAACAAATAGGGCAAATTTGACTTCTTCACAAATGATAAAACATTGTACCTGAACAACTATGTGCAACATAGCAGAATGTAAAGCCAACTAAAATAACAGGCATAGTGTATGACCGGCTACCCTTTTTCTGTGTTAAATGAGCCTGCATTTGTAGGATGCTTCATGAACTGTTTCTTTAACTTAAACGCAATCACCTTAATTGAATGAATGCACAAATATGAGTCAATTACAATGTGGCAACTATACTGCACAATTTTGAAAACATTTGTTTGAGCTACAAAAAATACTTCAGGCTTGAGGTGAAGTACAAAAAATGAAACATTTAAGGTGTACAAATCTAAGCAGCCTGTGTCCCTAGCCCATTACTTGGGCTAATGCAATCATTTAAATTATAAACTGGGCTCAATCAGCACTGCTCTACATGAGCAACAACAAAGAGATGCAACATTAAGGTAGTGTGCAATAAGAACAAGGAAGGCACAAAGTTTCAGTCCAGACCTTCCAGAGTAGTAAACAAAGTCCTCCTTTAGTATTAGTCCAATGAACAGGGCTAAAAGACTGACTGGCCTTCATAACGGGCCATACCCACAATCAGGCTTAGAATTTCACCATTTTAGGGGCAAGGCCACTTGGCCTTCAGTTGGGCATATTTGGTGGGGGGCACAAAGGCCACATGTCAGGGCACCAAGGCCAAAGTTAACTATACAGTAGTAGGCTATAAACATGATCAAAGTTGTATTCACTGCAGTAGACCTGCATCACTGTATGAAACATTACAAAAACATAAAACATGACATATTACATATAACTGTAAATCATCTGATCATCTAATATTTTCAGATATCTAGGCTATATTTAACATTTATTTTATATTTGGCCTGTTATGAAATCATGTATTGAACAATTTAAGCACAGCTCAGCTTTAAGAAACTCAATAGATGCATGCTTGAAGGCTACTTTCACAAACTCTTATAGTCAGCTGTCCTCTGATTTACCGATATCTAGGCGACATTTGTAATATTTGTTTTGTATTTGGCCCGTTATGAAATAATGTTGAACAATTTAAACACAGTGTAAAACTTAAATCCCAAATTTGGAGACATCCATGTATGTTGAAATTTACTGCAAATTCAAAACGGATTAGTCTGGAACGGCTAACTGTACAGGGGACTGCTTTACACCTTTCTGTTCGGTAAGGTCTGCTGTTTATTCTGATATATGGTTTGTCATATGTTAAACGAAGGGTTCTGAAGTATTCCACCGAGATGAATGGGTAGGGAGATGGACGCAAAACCTTCGGTAGAATTTATGATTAAATTGACTGATATTATTTACTTTTCTCGCGAACCGTTCACCACAGCAATTAGCGGCTAACATCGTTTAAAAGCTGAGAAAAAGCTCTTTCATGTGATACTTGTGATGTCTGTGTGATGATGGGTTAATTTGGACGCACTTTCTTTCTTGCGCTGTCACTTTCTCCACTGCGTAATTTGGCCATAGGCCATAGGCTATAGGCTAAATATATATCGCTATTAGTAGGACGCAAAGCAGAATATTTAAAGAAGGGGGCACCAAGGCCACCGTGGCCTGTAAACCTCTGATTTTCAAAGGGGCGTCACGGCCAACGCAAGGGGCTACTACGGCCACGAGCAAGTTTGTTACTGCAGCCATCCCATAGAGCCATCCACGCTTGTTTGTATGCTTCAAGACGCAGATTGATGAGGTCATCATCTGTGCGCCGGTAAACGCTTCAGGAGCGCATAGGCACTATTTGGGTGTAACGTAAGCATTATTTTTATCGGTTTTAAGGCAAAAAAAATCCGATAACGATATTAACAGATATTACATTTTTATGCTAATATCGGGCCGATAATATCGGTTGGCCGATATTATCGGACATCTCTAGTAACATATATTAATTTATTGTGTGGCCCCCCATGAACAGAATTCCAAGAAACTTGGTGTGCATTCAGAGGGTGTCATAATGATCCTACACTTCCAATTTCGTGCAGTTTTGACTATGTTAGGTCACAGATACCTGCGATTACAACACCTCATTTTTACTTTTTTTGGTTTAACTAGGTGGCGCTATACATGAAATGAGTGGTTATGGTTGACAGGGCCCCTTGAGATCAACATACAAAAAAAAATGGTCCTCCTAAACCCTACGGTTCTTGAGATATTCACAGAAAACTGTGTCTGCCCTACCCTCCTTTTGGGGGGTCCAGTCCAGCGGGGGGGCTACAGATCAAAACGAAAAACAATGGTTCCATGCTATCCATGTGGGGTTACATGCCCACCAAGTTTCGTGTACCCCGGTCTTTCAGTGTACCGGGAATCCTTGACGGAAATTTGGACAGAAAAAAAAAAAAAAAAAAATCTGACTAAACCTATATGACCGCCGCTTCGCTGCACGGCGGTCATAATAACTAAAACTTTGAATGTAAGCCTACACTAGACCCATCATAACAGGTGGTTTTCTGACACAGTAGCCTACCGAAAACTAGAAGGCACCCTCCCCTTGAATAGGCTGTGTCCAAACACGACAAAATGAATCTGCAAATGATATAGACTATGAGGCTATGTATTGCTACCCTATTACATGTGTAAAAACACTAGGCAAAGTGCTGACTGGCCATATGACTAAGATAATCAAATTGATAAAGCTGAATCTAGAAATAACTGAATTAAAAACACGTAATCTGAATAAATAATGAAATGGAATTTTAGCAAAACATAAATTGGATTGCATAGGACCCCAAATGAACCCTCTCTCCTTCTTGCCTGTGGATCTCCATCTCAGTTTCTCTCCTCTCATGTGCCTTCTGCATTCCAGACACACACTCTCTGTCGTTCTCTCTCTAAAACACCACAGTCATCCCTCTCAGCGCGGTACTGTGCCCCTGTCCTCAGCGGTGAGGACAAC
This sequence comes from Alosa pseudoharengus, assembly GCF_046254945.1. NCBI lineage: Eukaryota > Metazoa > Chordata > Actinopteri > Clupeiformes > Clupeidae > Alosa > Alosa pseudoharengus. The sequence continues at coordinate 54,185,502 of NW_027468564.1, forward strand.
TAGAGAGTGCATGACGAGCAGGGAGGCCTGATTGCTTCCTATTGACTTCCTGTGCAGTTAGTTCTGGGTGTCTCAGATGCCTCTCCTGCCCCTGCCCCTCCACTCTCCGCCCCTGAGGCTCCCTGCCGACTCAGTCCTCACGCAAACGGCCCATGGCAAACTTTTAACAATGGAGGCTGGGGCAGGACAAATCATGGAATGATTAGCCAGCCAGCCCGCTGGGGAAGGGACACGGCCAGATGAATCTGATTGAATGCATTTTGGGACCTTTCTGTGGTAGCAACAGATGTCAAACCTAGCTTTTAGCGAAAATCAACACCCCACCCCACCCCTGAGGGTAGCACAGGTTATGAATCAACTAAAAAAAAAAGAGAAAAAAAAATCACATCAAGCAATCGCACAACAATTACAACAGGCAACCCACTTCCTATGCTGCAGAACAATAAAGTAAATTGTGTACAGCTCAATGACCAAATATTAAGTCCTAATAAAATTCATGATTTTAGCCACATGCATGAGCCAACACAAACAAACTTTAAAATCACCCAATACAGCAAAACATACTGATTGAGCTGGGCTTTATGCGGTCCACTGAAAAGTATACTATATATATATATATATATATATATTGTATATCACACTGTTGGGTCCATCTTTAGTAATGAATAATGTGTGTAGGCTGTGCTAGACATGATTAGAAGCTAGTTCACGTTACATTAATTTGGCCGGAGATGTTGCAATTATGTAATAGCCTGTTACAACAGACTTTCTTTAAACCACAGAAAAACAATCTCAGAGTGTGGCTCTAGAATCATTGCTCCACAGATGGCTGTGTCTGTACATCTACTTTTGGTTCTATGTTCTGTGTTATCTTTGTAGACATTAACAAGAAATACTAGTAAATGTGATGACATGGCACAATTATCGTCATTAAACCTTTAAGCTGCAGCGGTTATCAAACCATGCAAAAGCTTGCAAGAAAAGCAGTCAATCAATTATATTGTAAAAAAAACAAAATCGAAATAAACAATAATCTAGTCTTGTCTTATATCTCGTATATACCTATATACAGGGCTCGAAATTAGCACCCGGCAAGAGCCAATGGTTAGCCTGGGAAAAACCCAGACGTACTTCCGGCAAATTCGAGATTCGCTCTGAAAGTCCGTCTGGCCAAGAACCCATTCTAGCCCATTTCCAATTTTCCTAGATCGAGGCACCCATCAAAACCCTTGAGGCGGGCTTTACACGATGACGATAGCGCACCCTGTTAAAGAAGCCAGGGTGCTGCCGCTTGTTTGAAGCTGATATCACGTTGGTTTAAGACAGGGAGTTAGAAGTTTCTAAACAGGGAGTTAGAAGTTTCTTAACTGCTTCCTTATGTTGGAATATGCAACATTGTACAAACATGTATGTAAGGGATATCTATGCGATATCTGCAACAGTGGTAGGCTACTGTTTGATATTCTTTTCATTTATAGGACTATAGTAGCTGGACACGTAGCTGTCAGAAAACACATAGGCTACTTTTGAATTGGTGTGCTATGTGAGCATAACTCGAATGCTACACTTCAGTGTTTGCCTTGAAACAATTCCGGCATAATTGCTTTGAACATTTCAGTCTCTCGTCCCCCATTCCTACTTTATATGTCCCGGTCAGCCAGAAAGGATGAATGAAACAAAATGCTCGTTTGAACGGGAACGGTTTTGTTCAGAGCTGAAAATGCAATTTTGTTTGACAGATGGCAGATGTAAATTGCTAGTGACAAAATATTAGCTTTCAGTGTGGCACGATGTCTTTGTAAATTAGCCTACGTTTAATTAAAAAGTGGTAAATTCTTCCTGCTTCTCCCTACAACCAGAAAGTGTTGCAAATTGTGTGTTTCCATCACTCTGTCTCTTTCGTTGCTCTGATTGGTTTTTGGCCTCTCCTATTGCGTCCGAGGCATTTTGATCGGCGTCCGTTTGGGAACGTCCTTTGGAAATGGGCTGTGAAAGAACCTTCCCCAGGCCTACTCTCAGTTACGACTGAGAAGGGTCTGGTTTTAACCGGGCTAGCCAATGGTGTGCAGATTTTTGTGTTGGCAGCTGAATTATGGGAGGCACTGCTCCATTTTGGAGTGTGGAATACAGCTGCTCATCATCTGCGAGAATACTACTACGCTTTAGGGGAAACCGTGTTTGTGTTGTCAAATTTTGAGAGTGGAGTCCAACACTGCAGTGTAGTCAATAGCATACCAAAGATTGAGATCAGCAAGAAATATCGCTTTTAAGAGCTTCTATACATTTCTATTGCCTTAGAACATAGGAATCAATCAGCAAAATTAACAGGTCTGCAAAGCCATTTCTCTGACACAATGAAAGCTTGTTTTGCATAATGGGTTCACTTTCTATTTGTTTTAACATCCACTGTGAGAAGAAAAATGCACCACCTACTAAGAGGCAAGAGACAGTGTGTAGGTGTTTTTATAACATCCTGGACGTGTTAATTGAACAATTAAGCAGTTTTGAAATAAATAAATAAAACTGAACCAATTAGACAAGGTGACTGAAAAAACAAAGACCTAAGCCAAAGCTGCCACTGAATGGGTCTAATTCCAGCAGTGTTGATGAAGGTTATTTAATGTGACGTGACTAATCTTAGCATTGTCTGTAACACTGACAAATACACAGAAAGGTTAGCATAAAACTGCAACAAGCACGGCAGTGTGCCAAATAGAACAGAGCTTAAGAATCAGGACAGTGCAGGGTGAGGGTGGGTCTGTTTGCAGTTAGATAGTCGATGCTTTGTGAAGTGCTCATGGCAAATTTAATGAATTATCAAAGCTATGTAGACCATCTAATTTTGTGTGTCAAATAAATAATTTTTTACTTTGTTTGAGGTATCCACTATTACTCCACAATTTCATATTACTACTTTGATGAACTCCCTAGGAACTCCCTAGGAGTTTTTAAAAAGTATGCGAAAAAAGGCACGCATTTCAAACTGGCTGACTTCCAGGCCACAGCCAAATTCCATTTTTTTCTTATTTCTTATTCCATTTTTTCAATTTATTTTTAGCCGTTTAAGAGTTGTTGGGTTTTGTTTTGGTTCTAACCAGTATTCACTGGACAAAAACTGCTGAAATAACTCCCAGGGCAGCATTAACAGTTAAATGAATGAAATGGACAGTTTGTTTTGAGTGTCAGATGCACTCATAGCAGTGTATCCTCTACGTTGATTTTAGCATGGCGGCCCGCCGCGGTAAAATGAATGCCGCCATGGTATCAGAATCAGAATATAGTTGCGGTTGCCTTTCAAATAATCCTGCCGATGCATCACCCTAGCTGGCTGCCGCTCACATTGCAATTTGACAATAAGTAAAACTAGTCAGAGGTTATTATGGCCCGTCCAGTTTCACTTCACATATTACATATTGTATTGATCTGGCTTTTTCAAAACAATAATTTTCCCAGTGTTTCCTCTTCATTTTGTAGCGGTGGCCACTGCTTCAGGATTAGGTTATACACATTATTTTCCGGACGCATAGTTAAATGCGCTCCGCTGGCTGCAGATAATTGCAGTTTAACAATAAACAGCAATGCTAATCCGAGGTACCTGTCTAGTTTTATTCCACAATTATATTGTTTTTATAGACGTTAGTGGCATATGCCATCAAGAGCTTCCGTTTGTCAACATAGCAAAAACTAAAATTTTAACACAACTTGGTGGAAAGGTGTAGCACAGGGTAAGGGAAACGCATTAATTTCTGGAGCAACGTATTCAAAGGATTTCCCCATATGCTAGCCTATCAGCTCGCAACAACAGCGAAAATGAAATATGGAGAGTGGATGTCTCCCTGCGGAGACTCCGCCGTTATTAGATGCTCAATCACTCAATCGCGATTCGATGCAGGGAAAAAAACAACGTCTTGTACGAAGGTAAGCAATTTTGCAAATGTGTGCACTTGCAGTGATGGCCTAGTAATGTGAATAGCGGACTATAACCAAGGTAAGTAACCAAAGAAACCAAATTTGATTTGCACCAAATAAAGGCTGTGTTTCTACAACATGCACAAAACGTTCAAGCAGTGACATGTGATTTAAAGCATGGGTTAAAGGGGAACTTGGCAACTATTTCAACGTAATAATACCGTTTAGAAATCATTTGGATGGTTAAATGACCTGTTCCGGTGAAAATGGTGACTTTTCCCGCTGCCCCTAGCGTCCCCAGGCGGAAAACCAACCTTGCAACATTGAGACTATCGTCCCGGAAAGAGAAGTGAGAAACAAGAAACTCGTTTTAAATCGTGTTTCTTACCTTGTAACATCCACATTGTCTGCCGAACTTATGCTAACCGGTTTGCTAGCTTGTAAACAAATCCATGTGCTTTATCATTACCTTTTTCCACAGTTTGAAATAGCATAATGCACAATTTCTCCAGCAGAGGGGGAAATCCTGCCAAGTTTCCCTTTAAGTGACATGAGTCAGACAGAAGATGGGCCTGTCTTTAGTTCCTGAATCCAGTCCCTCTGAAGTCACGTTATGTGGTGTGATTACCAACTAGAATTTAAAAAATTCCCGGGGTGACACCCCGTGTTATTATTATTATGCTACAGGTTCAAATTAAGCTATAGGCTATAGATCCTATGAGTCTAGGGCTGGGACAACGCGTCGATGTAATTGATTACTTCAACGCAAAAAATACGTCGACGCAAAATATGCGCGTCGATTTGTCAGACCCAAAACGCGTTTGAATTTTACACCTTCAGTGTTTCCCATACGTTGACTAATCTGTGGTGGGGCGCCACAAACTCAAAACCGGTCGTCACACATTGATGTTCTATGTTGTACTATTTAAATTAAAGATAAGATAAAATCCTTTCATTGAGCTGCACGCAGCCTTTCCCTGCCCCGCCCGCTCTCTCTCTCTCGTAACGAGCCCGCTGCCCCTCCTCTGCATGTGCATTTAACACAAAATATTCACGATTGTTGAAGGATTGTTGTTGCGACATAGAAGCATTGCATAGAACACGGCTGGCTAAATTGTTATTAAATCCGCTTAGCATCATGACCATGCTGTGCAAATTTGTTCAAAACTGCTGCAGTCAAGTTAACTCTGCTAAGGTCTCATCACAACATAGTAGCCTACATTGAGGAGACCAAACTAAGTTAAGTTATGCAATCAAGCAGTATCTCAAAGCTGACGTTAGAATACTGTTCGGATGTCAAGTTTAGCATGCTTACTTGTCAAGCTTACATCTGCTTGTCAATTTCGTAACTCATGTAGGGCTCATTTTATTGACTCTGAATGTTTGCAAAATCCCAATGTAAATGGAAAAGTGTTTTCCAAGACTCAAAAGTGCTTGTCCCAAGGAGAAGTAGGCTACGAACCGTTATTTGAACTAACTACGTTATGAATTGCATTCACACATCAGCAGCGTTTTAACGATGTTAATGTTAATTGCAGGGATTCCCTCACGAACGTCGTCTTCAAGTGACAGGCACTCAATTAGACCTACTGAACTGAACTGAATGCTACCTCTGACTAAGAATGCATTACTTTGCACTTGTATAGTCTTTTATTTTGGAATCTTAAGAGCAATAAACATATATTCCAATGTTAAGGAATTCATGTTTTTTTCATTCAGATATGTAAATCAACATGTATAAGTTGCTATTAGTCAATTAATGGGGAGATAATCAATAATGTAATAATCGTTAGATTAATCGATGCATCGAAAAAATAATCGCTAGATTAATCGTTTAAAAAATAATCGTTTATCCCAGCCCTATATGAGTCTAAGCCATAGTAAAAAAAGCCTAATTAGTCAAAGAGTTGTGTGTAATGTGAGGTTAAGAGTGTGCAAATAGAGGTTAAGAAAGATATTATATTCTAATGAAATGCCAGTTTTTTCCATATCCATATATGTAGCCTTATATGGAACCTTCTGATATTTAGTGTGACTTTTTTTTTTGTTTATTTAAAATTAAATTGTTTATTTAAAGTGTCAACCCAATATCCGCCAATTCTCATTTATAATTCCGTTTTAATTTTCCGTGATTATGTCCACATTTTCCACATCATGGAAATTATTGGGCTCTACCGGTGTTCAGACCCACCAAACAAACGAATAAAGAAGCAGTGCCTCTTACCTTATTCATGCTGCTGGCCTGCTGGGCGTTGAGCGCGGCCTGTGTGAGTGTTTCTGCCAGCACGCTGCCCGCTGCAGTGCCCCCTGCCCCGGCGGCTCCCACCGCTGCCTGGGCCTGGTACTGCATGGCCCCTCGGCCCCGTCCGGCTGGGCCCAGCGTCCCGTTCAGCACCTGGCCTTGCTGGCCCACCGCGCCCTGCCCCAGCATGCCGTGCCCCTGCCCGCTGTTCAGCATGGCCTGGTTGAATCCCGCAGTGTTCATGCCCATGGCTACGTTGGCGCCACCGTTGGCACCGCCGTTATTGTTGGCAGCCTGGACCCCTGCGTTGGCGCCACCGCCGGGCTTGGGCGGCTGTGGGGAGGAGTGCGACGGAGAGCCATGGCCCAGGGGGCTCTTGCCCAGGGCTCCCAGCTGGCCGCCCCCTAAGGTGGCGCCCCCAGTCGAGGCGTTGCCAGCGCCCACCAGGCTGGAGCCGCCACCGCTACTGCCCGCTCGGAGGAGCTCAGACAGCTGCTTGTGCTTAGCGGCGGCGTCAGGCATAATGGAGCCCGCTCCCCCTCCACCAGGACCCGCTCCTCCGCCTCCAGCCCCGCCACCATTGGAGGAGGGCAGCAGGAGGTCGCCGCCGTTTGGGATGAGTTCATCTGGAAGATCGTTCTCTAGGTCATCCCAGGACAGGGAGCCCAGGTCTGTGCAGAAAGACAGACAGAGAGGAGAGGATGAGCACAGAAAAGCTTCCGGGCTGCCTCTAGTCTGTACCAGTCTGAAGAATCACTGCACTGCAGAGGAATCACCTACTGAGCCTAATACCAATAGTGACTGAAAAAAAAGACCCTTCTCTAGCAAATTAAAACAATTACGAAAGGCACCCTGTAAAGGCATTTGGGAATCTGATATAATAGTATGTCAGTCTGTCAATGTGTGTGTGTGAAAGAGAGATAAAGAGAGATAGAGAGAGTTACTGTGTGTTTGACAGCCGTCTGCCACAATAGAATTCTCCCAGCTAATAACCCAGCCATTTAACACATCCATTTTAGACTGCAAATTTGCCCGACAGCACTCAGTTACTCTCCCTCACACTCACACACACAAACGCAAACACACAGAACACCCAATGCTGTAAGACTAAGTGAATGCATCCAATCAGCTGGTTGTAGAGGATGTGGGGGTGGGTCTGGAGAAGCCCTATTCACAGCTCTGGCGGGTGTGAAAAACCAAACCAGCTGGGAGGGCATTTTAGAGGCTTCCCGAAAAACAACATGGACGCGAGCAAAGTGTCACTACACTACCATGCCACAAGCCCTGTCTGGAACGCAAGAGGCATGAGGTCTAACAAGAAAGACTAATTTCAGAAAGACCACATACCTGTTTGTCAGATCGTTTTAACTGGTTTAGGGATGTTTTGTTTGCTGTATTTTTTCCCCCTCCAATTTACAGTCCAATCTATCAGTCAGCATGACCACATTGAACGGGCCCAAAGGCACTTTAAACTGACCCCAAGCCACTCTGGGTTGGCGAAGCGGAGCAATCATGGCCCAGCTCAGAAACCAGCTCAGAATGGAGCTGGGGCGACGAGCTAAATTCATTCTGCAGCACCAGCATGGTCACACTTTGCCACTGCCATCGAAATACACAGCTCCTCAGTACAGACTCCTACCACCACCACCACTTCTACTGACATAACTACTACAACTACTGCTGCTACAACACAGCCAACGCAGCTGTGTCATTGAGTTTTCTTTGCCCATTAGATTTAGTTAATTTTCCCTCTAATGCAAAATCCGACAGTGTAGTGATTGTCAGCAATTAACCACAGACATCATCTGCGTAGCGAAAATCAAAGCCAGGCCCGAGGCGTACTTCCATTTCTAAATGCTGACGAGTCTCTGTTGGTCAAGCAGCTAAATCTACAGCTGCTAGGTCTACTTATTCATCTGCTCTTGCTTAGACTTCCAAAGCGACCACTGCTCATGCAGTCATTGATGCTGCTGCCGTTAGCGTCCTTCAGCAACCTCAACTGAATGCTGCCATCAATGCAATCACTACTGCAACCACTATGAAAAACTAAGGCCACGACGGACATGTCACTACAACTGCCAGGCACCCGTGCTCCAACCACTACAGATGGTAGTACTACCACAACTATAGCAACTCATGCTCCTAATGCCGAACAGCCAACAGCACTACAACCACCACTACTACTACTACTAGTGCAGCCAGCACTTGTACTGCTGCTATCAGGGCACTGGAGGCTCTGGAGGAGGGCGTCTCATTGCCATGCGGCATGCATGCCGTGCCACATCCAGCGTCCAGGCCTTAATGAGAACACTTGGCCCCGCACGCTTCCCACAGTAAACACGGCACTGGCTCCACTACACAGGGGCTGCCAGCAGAGACCAACAACACAGAGGCTGCTGTGCATCCCTGGGAGAGAGGCAGAGGGGAGAGGGGGTGCATGTAAGAGAGAGGGAGCGAGCAAGCACTTCTCCAGCTTGACTGCTCTTTCCCAGTCAAGCCACTCACTCGCAGCCAGACATGCACGTCCCTTGACACTGCCAAGAGCGCACACGTGCTCACCCGCTTGCTCTCTCTCTTTCTCACCCTTCTTCTCTCTCACACACACCCACCCACACACACCAGCCTAAGATGATCCTCCTTTCCCTTCCCCCAACCCACTCCAATCGCTGGCTCAGGGCCAAAATGCAAAGCATTGTTTTGGTCCGGTAGTGCCGCCAAGTCGGCAGTCCTATCAAGAGAGGCATGCTGGAGAGCTCTCTTGCGTGCACTACCCCCCCACCCCCCCCAATCTTTCCTCACTCTACACCTCACTACCTCTCCTTCACCCAGTCTCTCCCACCCTTCTCTGTTACACACTCTCTCACCCTTCCACTCCACAAAGGAGTGTGTGCGAGTTGGTGCGTGTGTGTGTGAAGGGGATATGGAGTAGAACGATGGCCTTGGGGTTATAAATAGCAAGGCTGGCCCCTCTCTGGAGAGGGGCTCCAGACCACGGTTGTCACTCAGCCCTCTGGCACATGGAGAGCAGTGGTACTGGCAGAGCAGCCGCCAGCCGACCGACCGACCGACCGACCTAACGGCGACCAGGAGGAGGAGAGCAGCAGAGAGAGGGAGGGGAGGGGAGGAGGGCTGGTAGACAGGTGCAGGACACGTGGGATTTCACTCAGCACCTCCTCGCCTGCTCAGATTACAGGGAGGAGCAGGAGGAGAGGAGTCATGCTGGGGCTGGGTGTGTGTCAGGAGAACACGTGGAGACGGGAAGACAGTGGGAGAGGGAGAGGGAGAGAGAGAGAGAGGGAGAAAGTGAGTGGCACAGTACACATGAAAGAGGTAAGCCTCATTCACAAACTCCTACTGAAACCCCACATGAGGACAGCACAGATGTCAAGGATAGTAGCACTCCAGACTGTGCACAAGGTGCAAACAGGAGGAGGAGGAGGAAGTAGTGAAATAGTTTAACTAGCATGACTAGCATTACTGGTAATGCCAGAGAGACAGAGTGGGATAAGAGACAGCAGAAGGTATGGGAAAGGAACAAAAACCCCTAGAGACAGGACAGCCATGGAGGGGAAAGTGTGAAGAGAACTCAACCCTCATCCCTGTGTTGGCATTTACAAGTCTGCTTCCCCTTGGCGACAGTGCTGCTCTCCAGCTGTGTCACTCTCAGCAGAGCTGGAGTTGTCCAGCTTAATGAGACAACAATGGCACGTCTGCTGCAGCTCTGTTTTGACCAAACAATATAAACAATACACAAGCCATTTCACGCAGCAGAGGAAAGCTCAGCAAGAGCAGCATTTCTGTGCGCCACAGTATTTGATGGAAAAGGGTTTAAAGCCCAATTCACACCAAAGGTTAGTGACGAGATAAGCTGCAATGTTCCTTAAACCAGCAACTTGCTGCAACACGCATTCTAAAAAGATGGGGGGCAGATATTAACTAGCAAACTGGCTAGTTAGCCAGCAAAGTTAACCAACTAGTTGAAAGCCAACAGTCAGCAAAATGTTCCTTTTGTAACTTTATTAGCATACCCATTTTTGATATTGGGCAGACACTGGTCAAAACCAAGTTAATAAGTATTTCTCTGCCTCTCCTTTGGCCAAAACCTTGACCTGACGCCTCTGCTGGACTGACTCAGTCAGTCACTTCACAAACTCGGTGAGGTTTAAGTGCTCTAAAACCTTGCGACTGCGATTTGACATGACAAATATTTTGAAATTGCTTGCAACAGCTGGCAAGGACCACTGCAACTTGTTTGTGCAACGGTTTGATCTCATGACAAATCTTTGGTGTGAATTGGTCTTGAAGGATAGGCTAACTTTGGTGCCACATTAGTGAGGACCCAGTTCCCCAAGCTCACTTTCAAAGATGATTCCCAGTACATTGGGAAGGAGATGACATTTGCTATTGGGGTGAAAAACTCAAGAGTATTTCTGATTGAAGCTCCTTCAGGTTTTCAACCGTCTGTTCTAAACAACTGTGGGATAGAACCAGAAACATGAAGACAAAATCAGAATCTTAAGGAACAGCACTTTCCAACACAAAGCAGGAAATGAACTTCAGCCACAGCTCCTCTACCTGAGCCACCGCAGTCTGCTCTCACAGTGCAAGGAGTGGGTGGAGGTATTGTGACTTGTTAATAAGCAGCCATTAGATTAGAATAGACCGCAGAAATAAAAGGCAGGCAAAAGCACAGGAGAAGTGGGCAGCCTTTCAAAACCTGCAATTAGAGGGCTTTGCCGACCACATTTCCAAGTCGTGAAGAGCTGACCTCGCTCTGCATTAACATCTCCTGCCTTTCATTCTAACCTCTCTCTCTCTCTCTCTCTCTCTCGCTCTCTCTCTCCTTCCTAACCTCCATTCATTTTCCTAACCCATGGTCCTCAGTGAAACCAGTCCTCTCTGGTATGAGCACTGCCATGTGATGGGAGCCAGAGATTTCATCCAGGCGCTTGTGGCTCAGAGACCTGCCAGGGGCCGCTGCTGACACGGCCAGAGGTCTGGAGAGAGGGGTAGGGGTGGGGGGGTGGGTCACCGGGATGCCAGCCTAGGGCTCTGTGGCATGCAACACAGACAGAGCAGCGAGGCCGACCACGGGGAAGATTTACGGCTCCTACCAGTGTCTCTAGCATGGCCTGCCCGTGATCCTGATTTCTGCTCGTGGCCTCTTCCACTTGCCAGAACACCAAACAGGTATCAGGGTTTAAATGCATTCGAACTGTTCAGGAGGCAAAGGGTTTTTACATTCATTGTGGATAAACGCTTTAAATGACATTTACAGTTAAGGAATATACTTAAAGTATTGAAGTAACTTTTTGACCATACATAACATTTTTCATGGCCTTTTTTCTGGTCTGTGACCATTAATAATTGGTATTATTGACTTATTCACTTAGTCTCTTCTTAGCACCAAACAGCTTTGGAAAGACACAAAATGAATTTAGCTCCGCACTCACTGAAGACCGGGCATCAACATGACTAAAGACATTTGTCTCATGGCCACGTACCCTGTAAAATACTAGTGGACTCCCAAGAAGAATGGTAGGTGGGGGTCGGTAGGTGCGGAAAGCCCCTCACTGTGGTGACAGATGGCCTGAGACGTGGAAGGGGGAGGTGGTGGTGAGAGGGGAGCGCGTGCAGGCACTGTTTGAAGCCAAAAGCTGACAGAAGGCCGGGGCCAAAAGTCAGGGAGAGGGGTGTTCCAGCGTGAAAGCGTGACCAGCAGCACTGGACCATTGTCCTGCGTAATTTAGTGGTGGGTCTTTAAAGCGCACAGCCACAAGGGCTTATTGGATTAACTCTGAAATCGGAAAAAGGAGGCTGCAGTCTATAGTGCCTGTGAAGGAGGGGGGGGGGGGGGGCTCCTTCTATCCTCTCCTTGGGAGAACAAAAGCCCAACAAATGGTACAGGATGTAGAGATAATGTTCACATTCCGATTTCTCCCAGAATGGAACAGGACGTATGGACTTCACCGACAGTGATTTTAAAAAGAAAGGGTGCAGATATACTGTTAAATGGACTATATTGTGATGAGGTAGACATTTACACCACAGGGTGTCAGGGCCCTTTGGAGGCTAAACAAAACCCATTAGGGCTACCTCAGCTGTACTGTCTAAATGCTTAATTATGCAAGGCAATAAACAGCACCCTTTAAATCACATCCTATGTTCCTGACACAACTACTCCCCGGGAACCATCATCAATTTGCCCAAAATAGAACAAAATAGTCCAAAGGTTCTGAACACAACCAGTAGAAAACCCCTATACTGGCAGCCAATCCTTACCAGCTATTGTTGAACTGGGTATTGGACAAATAATTTACAATTCATCAACTGCAATTTCATCAACTGCATTAGAATGGAACATGCATGGCTTTTCAATCAATCTTTTTTAATCTTTATGGCCTTGCACATACATCAGTACACAGAACATTTCTGCCAAAGTGAGAAAGTGTTTGGCCTCAAAGTGTTACTGAAAAAATAAAAATAAATTAGCCTAATGATGTAGAGCATAACAAATGTACACGGCAAGAACCACTTCAACCTGTATACAGCATCCTCATTCAAGAATCCATCATCAAGAGTCTACTAGACTAGAACATATCCCTATTAACGCCACCAAAATGTCCTCTAGACCAGTGTTTCTTAACTGGTGGGTCGGGACCCTAAAAGTGGGTCGCGGAACCGTTCTGGGTGGGTCGCAGAGCTTGTGGTTAAAAATAAAAAACAAAATCGCCAATTTAAAATGCTACCTTATCAGATCTAATATTAGACCTTTATTTTGATAAACTCTATTCGTAGCCTACATATCAGTCATTGCCATGGACATAGACAATGTTTATGTGACAGGTCATGTTAGACATAATTTTAGTGGTAAACGCAAGTAGGCTGCTACTCTGAATATTGAAGTAGCCTACAGTAGGCTCGGATATGTATTCACTTAAACTGAGGACAAAATAGGACAGCAACCCCATTGTGTGGTGTGCAGTAGATGGCTGGCACATGAGAGCATGAAACCATCAAAACTAAAATGCCACATGGAAACAAGGCACCCCTGTCAAAGTCATACCTGTCAAGTACTTTGAAAGGGGACATCAAGAGTTGAAGACTTTACAAATGTAGGCTAATGCCAAACATCCGCATGTTCCAAACAAGTAGGCCTACAGGCACTTCGCTTGTCTTACCATGTAGCTCACCATATCTATTGGCTTGAACACTAAAAAAATATATATGGGTCGCGACTTTATGAACATGGAAAATTGTGGGTCCCAAAGCCAGACCAGTTGAGAACCACTGCTCTAGACCAGTGTTTCTCAAACTGTGGGCTGCCGAGAAGACTGCTGGTCAGCAGAGCCGCAGTGTCAAATAATGTCTGATCTGATCATTTGTAATACAATTGATCATGGAACCGAGGACTAAATTAAAACAAAAACAAAAAAGTTTCCACGATCATGAAATACTAATTCGGGGTCATCAAATATCGAGGCATTAAATTAGTTGGCAGTGATGAGAACGCTATGCAAGAGAAACTGAAACCACCTGAGGTGCACAGATAATGTTGGTAGGCTAAGAGTGACAATATTAATGTGTGGATTCCTGCAACTGTCTATAAGGTGTTTGGAGTGGGGGTGTCTATGACCACAATGTTAAAGTCCAAGTCTGACATGACCAGGCCTCAAGTCAAAAACGTTGGAGAAAGGCTGCTCTAGACTAGACTACATCAGCATCTCAAATGAACTGCTGTTCAGATAAAGAGTTATTTGGGACCTGCAACTAGTGAATAGCCTACAACCAAAATAATTGTTTGAGCGTGCAGTGGGCCTTTTTTCCGAGAATAGCAATTAAGTACTTCAGAGATCCTGAGTGGGAGGATCACAGTGCACATTCAGGGAACAAATTTAGTGCATCCCAAACAATAATAGGCACCGTGACATTCAATCAAATGCCGAGCTGAGACTTTCAAGTCCATTTAGACAGAAGTTAAAAATTCTTTCACACCAAATGAAATGAAGATATAAGGAGCCCAATGTTGGTTTGACCCATATGTCTTCTACCACTTAGCAAAATGCAATTCTCCTACCCTGACACACTCATTCATTTTGAAACAGTAGTGCAACTCCAGCTCAAAATGTCAGGCACGACCACATTGAGGACATCGACGCTGACACCCAATTAAACATTAAAATGGGTGACCTTACAATCCTGAAGTTACAGGGACCCTCCCTCTCATAACAAACACTGGCTTTCTTAAAACAATGTGTGCAGAGACTATGGTATATAGGCCGGCATTTGCTTTTCCTTGAAAGATGGAAAAAAGTTTTAATGCAACTAACATGTTGAGCAGGTGAGGCGACTCATGCGTAGCGTCACCACCTACATCACACTGTCTGGTGCAAGACGCAGATTATATGGTCAACTCTACGTGCATGGAATACGTGCCGTCTCAGGCCTACCTCTAGCGTGCTACCAAAAACATTTCTGTGAAGAGTTTTATGATGCCCATTTGAGTGTCTATCTGGTTATCTAGCTAATAAATCTGAAGCTTACTCTGCATGGGAAATGGTAATGAAATGCAAAAGGGTCATAAAGAGTATATGATTGGACTTTTGCCTTGAAGTCATTTTAAGGCTACAGGGATGACGATGAAACTCGCCTGGAGACCGCAGTCTGTATCACTCACAAAGGTCCCCCCCCCCCCCCATCTGACACAATAAACAAAATGCCTAAATAAAAAAATAAATATATAACAACCTGGAAAAATACACCAGACTCAAAGATTTATCATAGTAAGTTAGAAGTCAGAGGCCTTGACATCTCTAGAAGTCAGAGGCCTTGACAAAATTGCTGTTGCACTTTTGAAATCAGGAAACATTCCCTTGAAAATTGTGTGTGGTTCTTGTCATTTGTCAAGTGCACAAGTGTCAACTTATTATACGCAAAACTTAGGCTACAGCACTTCTGTTTTCATTGAGGCAACGTAGAGAAGGTGCTGAACCCGAGGGCTTCGCAGAGATTTAACAAACTTGTGCATGCTCTGACTCCAAAAGGCACTTACTATGTGACCTGCTGTCCATTGGTTTTACAGTCTCTGGCCCTACATCATTTTGAGTGTGAACTACACTGAACTGGAAGAACAGGTATGCATGATGCATATTATTAATCAACCCTGAGCAATGCAGGTTCTTCAAGAAAACACATTCATCATAATAATCCCATTTGTGAACATGTTATCTTTCTTTGATATGTTGATAATATTTCCTGAACCTAGAGAGGACCTAATGAGACAACTCAATTCTAGGGCATAAAAAAAAAAAAAAAAAAGGTTTGGTTCCTGTTGGTTGTCAGTTGAGGCCATGGGTCGGTAGGGAATTTTTTTTAAAATCGATTTTTTTAAAATCAATTTTTTTTTCCCCCAGTGGCAGTAAGGGATAGGTAGAAAATCAGTCCCTCCAGGATTTCACAAGGTTTTCTGAGACTGTTTCGACCTAAAATGCCTGGATGGAAGTTGCGGTGTTTTTAGCTGTTTCTTGTGGAGAAATTGCGGGAGGAAGTGAAAATTGCAAAAATAGTTGCGATTTTTTTTTTTTTTTTAATTTAGGGCAATTAAGGTTAGTAAGACCAAAATCACACTGATAATCTTGATGCTTATTAAAAAAGAATAATCAAAGGTAAACAGTAAGGATTACAGAAAATCAAAGTAGGCCTACTTTATTTGTGAAAATGCTTTGACTGAGGTAATTCACAAAGCAGTATAACCTTTCGTAGAACTGTCCAAAAAAGACAGTCACCTAAAGAGATATATAATTACATATATTTTGTAATTCATATTAAGTTCATATCTTTTTAATAATTCATAATCTGTGGCCTGCATAATTACTAATAGCCAAGTAAGTATCTAGTAATTTCATATTGATGTAAACTATTTTACTTCACTTCTGTTTAATGTCATTACATTGGTGGTGTACGTCTTATTGACTGCCTGCCCCTTTAAGGACGTGAGAGTAGCCTAATTACATTTCTGAGTGGATTGGAAGGCTTGCATCTCACTGTGTTCGGCTACGAGTGTAAATCACTTTTTGCATAGTGCATTACGATATGTGGATGCAATTGGGAATGTCTTCTATGTCATTAGTTAAAATAAATGTTAAAAAAACAACTCGAATGAAATCATTATTGGATCATAGAAGAGGTAAATGTCTTGCAATTTTATTAATTTCTATGATTTTGGTAGCACTACTCAAACTAAGCCCACAAGCTAGCAAACATGACATAAGCTAAAAGGACATATCCAGGTAAACGTTTGCCAATGGGTTGCATAGCCTATTCAAATGTCAGTAAACCAAGTAGGCCTTAATTAACTTACTTTCACAGCCTAGGTAGGTTAGCAACACTAGGTTGAGAGATGCAAGTAAGCAGATCATTAATGTTAGCCTTCTATTTATTGTCATCAAAACTGCAGAGGAACGAACACGTTAGGGCAGTCTTTGGTGTCATATGCAGAAGGTGCAGAAGTAAGTGTGCCATCTGGCTCAATATTCTGCGCGAGGGACTGTTGTGGTAGGTGAAATTTCACGGTGAAACTACGATGATTGGTCAAATTTGCGAAAAAGTTGCGGTGTTTGGACAAAATTGCGAGTGCCTTGGTAAGTGACGAAAACAATCGTCTTCGTGAACAGCTGTGCATAGGCTACTTTGTAAAAGAGAGAATACGCTCATCCCTATACATTACGCAAGGGGTAATTAATGTAATTATAGTTCGCCTTTTATTTGTGGATTTATTTAACCCTTAGAACCCTAAGCTGTTTTTAGGGCATTTTCACTACCTTTATTCATAAGGATTTATTCTGGTCATTGTAAGTGCCACACACATATATTATATATTGTTTTTTTCAGGAGAGTCTAGGCTATTCAGATCTGTCATCATTTCATGTATTTATACTAGCATTGATTTTATTTAGATTTTTGAAGAATTAAAATATAAAAAGTGTATTATAAAAATTCTTATATTTCGACATGTATCTCACCACAGCAAGCTCACAGCTCTACATGCATTTCATGTGTGTGTAGGGCAGACTGTCCTGAATTGGGCAATATAATTGCCATGTTGGAGGGATACTCTGGGGCTGAGCAATTTACAGAAATATTTGCTGTGTGATTTACAGAAATAAATGCCATTTTTTATTTAGTGATGAAAAATGACCTTTCTGCGCTCCATATCTGTGACACGAACTGATCTGACCTGACTTGACCCGAGGTTGCGTGTTAGCCTGCGTGCCTGTGTGTATGCAGTCATAATAATTCTATAACTCTTTACTGCATTGCCATGAACAAAGTAAAGGCAAAAAAGGTGTTTATTTGTTGAACAAATTGGGATGCAATGTGAGCCTTGAATTGGATGCCATGCAGGAATTTGCTAGGATCTCAAAACCGGAATATGAACATGCTTTGCCATAGAGAAACACATGATAGCATTGGATTATAAACATGCTTTGCCACAAGAACAGACAAAAACGTGGGGTAAGTCAGGCTATATGAAGTTATTATTTTGCTGTCACTTCGTCTGTTTTATAACCCAGAAGGATGTACGTGGTATCAAATGATAGCTCCGTGTCTCCTCTTTCATCTGACATGCGTGGTATATCTATGCGATCACGGGTCCGCGAGTAATTCAAACGAGAGTAATGAGTGTGCAGCGTTGGTTTGTGTACATGACGTTATTATTTTGCATTCACTTCGTCTGGTTTTATAAGCCAGAAGGGTCGATAAACATGGTACCAATGGATAGCCCTGTTTCTCCTCTTTCATCTGATATGCTTGCCATATCGATGCGATCACGGGTTCGCGAGTAATTCAAACTAGAGTAATGTGTGTGCAGGTGAACGCAGGGAAGTATAGACTGTAAATATGATGCAATTTGATTTAATTTCATGATTTTTTTTTTTCTGCTCTGCCGTGCAATAAAGGTTTCATCTCGCTGCGACGAACCGTTCCGGAGCAATGTAACAGAGAAGAAAGGGTGTGTTTTTTGACGCACTTTGCGTCAATCGGGTTCTAAGGGTTAATGTAGCCTAGACTATTTAGTGTTATTTCTTCCCCAAGCTCATAAAATAAATTTAGGTCGCACATAAATTGACAGGGTCGGTCGGAAACCGGAACCCAAGAAAACATTTTTTTATGCCTAGGCAAATTCAGCCTATGACTCAACAA
Source organism: Alosa pseudoharengus (assembly GCF_046254945.1). Taxonomy (NCBI): domain Eukaryota; kingdom Metazoa; phylum Chordata; class Actinopteri; order Clupeiformes; family Clupeidae; genus Alosa; species Alosa pseudoharengus. The sequence continues at coordinate 54,203,857 of NW_027468564.1, forward strand.
AAATTCAAGACATTCTTCGTCTCAAAAAGAAAAAAAAATAGATGCATTCAAAGAAATCATTGCATTCTTGATATGCTATTAAATACTTGACATAAATAAAATGATAGGTTGTTTGTGGCAATCTGGCTAACAAACACACACATTCTGGTATAGTGAATCAAATCTGATGTGTGTGTGATAACACTTTAGTCAAAATGTGAGTCACTGTTTAGCAAGAAGTCAACCACTGCAGACCATCTTTGAAAACAGGTCTTGCTGTGGTCTTCCACTGTGGTACCTTACCAGTTAGCTATATCTTTCTAATTTAGACACAGCGATAATCAAAACAAAAATCTCACTGTGTGGATTAGGGAGTTTTTGTCATAACTGAATGTGAAACTGCCTTGTGCATTAAAAGTAAGTTGTTGTGTAACTGAGACACAAATCAACAATGTTGTTTAGAGTATGGACTATTTGTTGTCCTTCCTAAGGAATCCCGTCTTAGAAGTCTTCTCTAAAAATAAATGCCATTTTCTGGAATTGGCCATCAAAAAGACTGCACTAGACACCATCACTAATCTCTAATACATCCCTTCTTCCACAGGATTTTGAGAAGCACAGCTAAGATTGAGAAAGCATGCATACTCACTACATAAATGGCACAGGTGGATGCAACTAAACATAGTTTATTGGATTATTGTAATATGTTGCTACAGTGGATATGAGCCACTCAAGCAATTCACTGTAGTTCACTGTAATTCACATTGGCAGACAATCTCAAAATATAGCCAAAGTTTCAATAGATAAAAGCTGTAGACTAAACACTGAACAAGGTCAACAGCCTAACAAACTCTAGCATGCGAAAAGGCAACATTTTCCATCTGAACACAAACCAAACAAGTCACAGGGCCGGGGACGGTGGGGGACCATACACTAAATAGGCAGGGTGTGTGCTTCCTACCACACGCCATCTAGCCCACTCCAGAGAGAACCTCCATCTTTGAGTAAACTAACCCAAACCCAAACCAGTGACCAGATTTTAAATAGCACAGGAAGAGTAATCATCATCATTTTTATTAGATTTGTGTCACAAACAACCCTAATTTGTAAGTGTGTCATTAGTTTCAGAAGAGTGATCCATGTATGTAGGGTAATGCTTACAAACACTCTGGAGTGTTGATTGTGGATAACCAACTGGGTAAACCGAAAAACCCTGAATATACAACAAACTTTAGAATAAAAATGAGGAGGACAGTGATGCACCATCATTTCTCACACAAAAAGGTGACATGCCTCTGGTATTCTTTGTTGACTTACCATGGATGTTAACTATATACAAAATACTGCAGTGCTCCACAATGTTCTCACCACCTTCTGCACTCAATAGTTTCATTGAGAAACAGACTTTATTCTAACGTTTTCTAAAGTCATTAACAAACAAGCAGTTAGTCTAATTGTTGACAACTTGGCTGAATAAAAAAAAAAAAAAAAAAAAAAAAAAATCACTATATCCAGGGACTGTGTTCCTGATTTCGAATGAAACAAGGTACTTACACTGACGAGCTCAACCTTCTAGTAAACCATGTGTCTCGAAAACCACCCGACAGTGTCCGACGCACTCCACAGCGCAGGTAGGACATGTCATCCCGTTAACTTCGACAGCGTAGACATTATTTTTTCACCACTTTGGACTAGCTCACACCCTGTTTCTACACAATCATGAACGACGTAAAAAACAATTCACTGAATGTTGCTACAAAAACACTTCAGACATGAAACGTTAAGGCGTGCAGTTTCACTGTCGCCCTGCTCCCAAATTTGACAGTCCTGCTGACCAAGTTTGAAGAGTTGCGTGCAATTCGTGTGATAAAGCAGGTGATGCAATGAGCCCAGCAACAAGTGGCCTGAATGACTGCAACAAAAAGGGGCGCTATCGCAGAGAGCATTTTCAGCATTGCTACGGATTAACGGAACTGTCACTCCCGAGTTTATGGAGTAGTAGACTGAGCCAGACACAACTACTAAAGAAGCTAGTTGCACACACTGACAGTTATATAATCTTACAATGAAACACTTAACATTACTATGGTGAGTATAGCTCTCATATGGAGAAATTGATGACTAATGTTCAAGACGAATAACGTTAATGTTACACTGACAATGCTTGAGCCCTCCTTAATACCTCCCTAAAAGGCGTGCCTGAATTTACCTACCTAGCATTAAATGTTACTGCCTAGCTAATTAACTAGCTAACTAATGTTGGTTGCCGGTAGGGTAGTTACACTGACCATTCAAAAACAGCTTATATACAAAAATGTCTTTGCTAACGTTACAGAGTTTTACATGAACCACTCACGCTAACAGAACTCAACTTACCTGTATTCACATTGAGCTAACGAGACGACAACCGGGGGTTTAACGATAGCATGTTAACAGTTAACATCAGTGCCAACTTATAAAACTCAACTATGAAGTATATCTTAAGGTTAACATAGCATTGATTACAGAATTCACCCATGCCTACATATCCGTAATTGTTTAAAAGCACTAGCCAGGCAGCTAGTTGGCTAGTTAATAGCACTAGCTTATTAGCTAAATATCTAGAAATGTGGCTAATGTTAACGTTTGCTAATAGGCCTGCCTGATTTACCTGGACCGTCGGAGGCGGAAAGAGCAGGTGTATTCAGCTTCGGTCGTTTTGGGTTGGGAGGTCCAACGTCGAGCAGATTTTCAGCCATTGCAGTAGTTTATAATTACTTCTGATCAATTATTAAAAAAAGGAAGGAAAATCCCCGCGACAGTAAAAAGTTATTCAGACCAACCCCCCACCCCCCCCAACCACAACCTTTCTTTCTCGCACGATTAGCAAGTAGCTAGGCAGCTAACTCGCTAATTAGCCTGCTTGCTATCAGCAAGGGAGAATTTCAAAAAAGCAACAACAGCGCCCCGCTTCGCCACCGCCATTCACCCCATGATAATCCAACACCCAACACCCACATTATCATCGTTATATTATCAAAAAGACTTTACTTCGACCAAAAAATACGGCTAAAAATAAATTAAAATATATCGGCATGGGTCGTTGACCGTTTCCCCAGGAGTCGTTAAATGTGCATCACCACATAACCCATTTTCCTGACGTCAAAAAAATCCGTGCAAAATCCGTTTAAATCCTCATAACAGCGCATAACTGCATAAAAATAATATATTTTTGCAAAATCGTGTCTAAGCTGCTGTCTCTCCTCCGATAGCTCCCGGTAAACAATACGTCTCGGAACGGAGATAGGGACAGAAGCGCCGCTCTCTGAAGGGGAAATCAGATATACGAGGGCTTTCTGTCCGACGAACGCCGATTAAATCCACGGTTTTTGCAAAAAAAATTCTTCTGAATGATTTAAGTGTTTTGTTTTTTGGTTAGCGGTGCCGTTAAATGTAGATCCGGACGCTCTGTTTCAAAATATAAAATAATGCTCCACCGAAATCCTGATTCTGAGCCGCGACAAGATGGCGGCTGTTGATTCCTTCGATACAAAAAGTTTTTTTTTCTTTTTCCAGATAGACTGTGGAGGGGGAGGGGTCGCGCAATCACGCCCTACGTAAACCTATGTAATGAAGCCCTAGCGTGCGTCACACGCTTGCCAACGCCACTGCCGCTAGGGGCAGTATACTACTAATAATCATCTAAGTTTTTGATGAAAATATTAACATATTTAGTCAGCTACTTGCTGTAAGGGTCAAGCATCCACATCCCTGCCGATTTCTTTGACTAGATGTCTGCTGTAAGACGTTGAATTCCAATTTAATTAACAAGGGCTGTAAATACGATATTTTAGCACGGTCCAGCATCACAAATAGATCAGTATTTAAAAAAGGTTTAGGCTACTCTTCATCCAATATAAGAGGTTTGCTGTTTTAATGGTAAATCTCAATACAATTTGAGATAATAATAATGAAACAAATAATACACCATACTTCCTGAGGGTGTGGACAGTCAGTAATCCCTGTACACGACTGGGGAGCCATCAGTAATTCATACATTCACTTCTAGTTTTGGATTTTAGCTTATTTGCCACATTCCAAGCACTGTCCATATCAACCAATTAGAGTGGAAAGGGTTAAATGCCTTAGGCCTTGCACTGTGATATCCTAGGTCCTTAGATCCTTAGTCCTAGGTTATTGCCATTTGTAAAAAAAATAAACTTGGTTTGAGCTGTTAAGACTATAATGCTCCAAAAACAAACAAAAGGCTGTAAAGGAAACGACAATTACATTTTCAAAACTACTGCAAAAGTATTGTGCATTGTTTTTGAGAGTTTATCAGTCTGCAAAGTCTCTAAAGAGGACACGCTACTCAGAAGCTTTCCAGTGAGGTGGCATTGAAGATTCTTAAAACACAGCAGAGACATTGCTGCCATCATGAAGCAGGTAGACCTATAGATGTGTGTGAGACTGTGCATTCTGTTGATTTCTGCATTCATTTCATCTGATGTATCCTTGAAGCAGACAGCCTTGCACAGACTTGCTCACATGTGGCACATCAGAAACATTTGGATGTTTCCTGTGGAATATCTGGGAGATGCATAAATACAAGTAACCATCTATTATACAATATAAATGTAGGTGAGTTTAATTACAAATTACAGTAATTACTGCATTTTGCAACTGTTTAAGTGTGTTAGCTCATGACACTATACAGACATGAGGCTTGAAAACTCCTTGGACGTAGACTCATTTATGTTGTTTTGGGAAAACTTGAATGTCCCTGCATATTTCTTTTGCTGCCAAAAGGAGCATCATAAAAATTATTGGTAAATCTGTGTTAATTTGAACACAGTGCTTCCCCCAATATATTTATTTCCCCTAATAAACCTGGAAAACAATAACTTGGGTGGCTGGATATCCTGCATGCTGGTGAATGTGTCTATACGGTTATTTCCTCACACAAGCACACAGACAGACAGACACACACAATCAAATGAGTAAACTAACATTCTAAGACTGCATGGCTTCAAATGAGTAAACTAACATTCTAAGAGTGCATGGCTTCAAATGAGTAAACTAACATTCTAAGAGTGCATGGCTTCAAATGACATTCTAAGACTGCATGGCTTCAAATGAGTAAACTAACATTCTAAGACTGCATGGCTTCAAATGAGTAAACTAACATTCTAAGACTGCATGGCTTCAAATGAGTAAACTAACATTCTAAGACTGCATGGCTTCAAATGAGTAAACTAACAGTCTAAGAGTGCATGGCTTCAAATGAGTAAACTAACATTCTAAGACTGCATGGCTTCAAATGAGTAAACTAACAGTCTAAGAGTGCATGGCTTCAAATGAGTAAACTAACATTCTAAGAGTGCATGGCTTCAAATGAGTAAACTAACATTCTAAGAGTGCATGGCTTCAAATGAGTAAACTAACATTCTAAGAGTGCATGGCTTCAAATGAGTAAACTAACATTCTAAGACTGCATGGCTTCATTCATTCGCAGTGACTTCCTCCGACTCTCTCACTCTTCCCTTTCCCCTCTGTGGCCCGAGAGAGAGAGAGTGTGAGAGAGCACAGACTCTGAGGCACACTCGCGTGGACTGAAATTCCCTTTTTATTTCTGGATTGAGGCAGCTGCAGGCGTGTGATCAGGGTGGCTTGCCCATAACCCCACAGTATAACATCCTTGCATTGCAATTCCTGCAATTCCCTTTTCAGAAATATGTCCTTGGAAAAAAAATACAGGCTTCAGCATTATACATGTACCCCCTCCAAACCAGGTCACAAATAAATACACATTGTCATTCACTACAAAAGGGCCATTACACAAACGTAAAGGTAATTGGTGTTAAATACTATGATCGCAGGTTGTGTTTTGCTATTGGAGTGACAGTGACATGTTAAGTATTGATGTGCACACAGGAGCAAGTCGTTTTGTTCTCTCCATCTAGATATAGTCGCACCAAGACTGATGGAAAATGCACAGCCAAACCAGTCATATCTTAGGCAAAATAAGATGAAAAATAAATGTCTTCTCTTTATCCCAATATTTTCCATATAAAGATACACAGTGCTCAGATTTTCTATTTCCAAAAGTGGGAAAGAATATACATGGAAAAAAAAAATAAAGTTATTAATTGACAAATTACAAATTATTGCAAGAACAAATAAAAAAAAACTGTAAGTACATGCATTTTGATGATATTCAAACAACTCAATAACTGATATCAAAACATGAATAACTATGTGATAGATGAAGAGGCAACAAAAAGGCACTGGCTTGGTTAGGTGCTTATGTTAATTATCTGTAAACAAAAGAAAAATATTTCAACCTTCTTTTGAAAGGACAAGAAAATGAAAAAGGCAAATTCAAAACACTCATTAAAGGCTCAATTATTGGCATTGGCACAACCACCCACAAAGACCACCATAACTGAATCTGCTCTTACGGTCAAGAGGCCTCAATCCATGTCTCTGGATTGATTTCTGATGACTGCTGGGAATTAAACCCAGGTCCTTTGATATGAGAGAAGAAATCAGCTGTCCTAGAGCTGCTGAAGAGAGATGTGCATATTGTTGAAAAAGCATCGAGACAGACACTGAGGGGTGAAGCATATCATTTGGTGATTAAGAGCATTCTCATCAGATGAGTAAAATAGTTGGACAGGGAGCTAAGCAGAGAGAGTTATTGCAGTGGTAGTCATGGAGAGGGAGACACTAAGAACAGGATGTATTAGAGTTATCAGGATCATTTTCATAAAACCCATAATTATTGTCATCATCAATCATCATAATCATGTTCACTTCTTTAACCCCTACCCCCTCCAAAAAATAAAATAAAATAAAATACAATTCAGCAACATTTTTAGGCACCAGAAAAAAAAAAATCCATCAGACACACATTTTGAAAAAAAAAAAAAAAACATTGCACCCCATGTTTTACTCCTGACTTAAAAGTGGCAATTTCAGTTTATGAATACAGCTGGGTCGCCTCTCCTTCTCCACCTCCCAAATGTGGATATCATAGCTAAATATTGCATGCAGTCACGTCCACTGGGCTATGTCTGAGACGAGTCAGCCTAATCCTTTGGAAAACACTGTTGCTTATGCAGGCATTGCAGAAGTCAGCCCTCACAAATACCTTAATAAAGTCTTATAGATCTTAATAAAATCTTCTTTTTTTCATATACACTGTATTAAGAGACACATTTGATTCCATGATTCCATCAGTCCATGAATCAGTTCAGCCTTGAGTGTCTCCCATTAATGCGCACTGAAGCAGAGCAAATCTATCTTCATCTTCATCTTTCTAGTTACACCCTGTTTTTCCATAAAAGTTTGAATTACACTTAGTTTCAGCTAAATATAAATGAACTGTCTGTGGTTCCACAAGTTTTGATACCACAATAAAGAAACCAACACTTGTTGGAAGGCATGTTCAGTTTTGCTGCAAAAATTATGAAGTTGTCAAAATGTTAGTCAATATTGTTAGGTCCGATGGCAAAAATATCTGAAGAGCATTCTCACAGAGCCATGACATTTGTAAGAATTTCCCTTATCTCTAATTCAATATTTGAAGGGAAATTCAATTCTACTTTCCCAATTTAAATTCCCCTTGAAGAAACGAGCCTTTGTGCTTCGAGGTGTCAAGTGTTAGAAGTAAGGAGAAGGAGTAGGCTACATCAGCCACAGTTGTGTAACTGTGGGTAACTCATATCCCAACATCCCTCTGGGTTAGTGAGAGTTGGGGTCTCCAAGAGCCCCATGTTGGGAGGTAAGATAAGACACCGCACCCTAATCAACCAATCAGGAGCATCTCTGATGACCCTTATGACTGATGACTTGTTTGCCTAAAGTATGGCTGAGTTCTCCATATTACCTAATATTTCAAATGCATATACAGCATTGCCTCAACTTCTCTCACATTTAAAGCCTTCGCTCACGCATTACTAAAGAGAGAGAGGGGTATTTAATTGGTTTGCTTTGCTTAGTTTTCAGGAGATATCTTTGTCCATTTTTTATGAAAAACAGGTGTAATTTCTAGACTGAATGCCTTTCATGGCATGCTTCCTATCAAGCTCTTCTGCAGTGTAACATTATGGCTAGTAAACTCCCTTATTCAGCAAATAAATTCCCTTTTTTGAACATTTTGTCCTTGACTGGCACTTTTCATTCTTTGATTTCATAAAAAGTCACTGAATGACAAATACTCAAAAATTCAAAACAAAACATATCAGAAGGAAAAAAAAGTTGTATCAACCACAGCATTATCCGTCATCTAAGTTTCTGTTTTTGAAAAAAAAAAAAGCCATGCAAAGATTGTTGATTCAACTGATTAAGCTTTGTTCAGTTCTTTGCTTTTTGTGTGACATTGTTCGCAGATTGATCTATCCTGAAGGCACTTGATCAACTCAAGAAAAGAAGAGGAACACAACAACAACAATAACAACATCTATTAAAAAATGGAGCCTCCCTGCACCCAAGACTTTCTTCTCCCCTTCCCAACTGTGTTGTGCCGTACTGTGATCCACACAGCAAATACCATCAGTTCTACTGCTCCACAATACACCCATGCAGTCATTCACAAACACACACACACACACACACACACACACACACACACACTCACACACACATACACTCACATACACGCACACACACACACATTCCCTTATTATGCCTCTGACACTTGTCAAAATGTAAGCAAGATATAAAACTATGCAAGGCCACACAAGTCTAACAGAGAGGGAATGGGCATGTCTGTGGAACAAATGCAGTTTTATCTGTATTTGGCCAAGCGGCCTTTTGCAGTGGGAGGGGGGAAAAAACTACAATTCCCACAATGCATTCTAACACTTCCATTAGTCAGAAAAATTAAGTCACTCCATTGGAGGCATGGGGTGAAGAGCAATCATGGCAAGAGCTGGAGGTCCAGTCATAAGCACTCCTTAGCTCTGAGTTTTGTATGTTCATTTGCCTCCTCATCCTCCTCCTCTTCATCCCTTTGTCTATATGGCCCCTTCAGACACGAAGAAGGAAAATGTTGTTCTATTGAGTGCTGTGAGGGAACATTGGCGAAACTAGGCACTGAAGAAGCACATGGGTCTCTGCTAATATCCCCCCCAGCAAGTTTAGGGGTTGTAAGCGCATTTTTGTTGTCCTTGGTTGTCTCCCTAGCTATATCAGACGGGCCTAAGATTGGTCCCAGAGGCACTCCAAGGGCACCCTGCATGGCAGAGGATGACGTTGATGATGACGGTGACGATGAGCAGCAGAGTGGAGCGGTGGCCTGAGTGGTCAACACCGCAGGGGAAGGGGAAGAGTGGGATGGGCCACCAACACTGGGCACTTTACTGGAAGTCTCCCCCACTGTGGGCTGCCTTACATCTCCTTCAGCCTTTGCGTGGATCTCTGTGACAGGCAACTGGTGATGTGACAGAATTCCGCTGCCACTTCCACCACCGCTGCCGCCTCCTCCTCCTCCTCCTCCAGGTCCTCCACCACTGTCACCACTTCCATCCCCCAGTTTTGGAAAGAGGTAGGTCCTCATCTGCCCCTTGCCCTTAACATTGACTGTGCCGCGGTAGTCGAAGGAGTAACCCAGGCTTCGGAGCACGCAGTGGCTCTCCTCGCTCACCTGAACCCGGGACTCCATGCCCGTGGTGTCCATGCGGCTGGCGATGTTTACCGTGTCGCCCCAGATGTCGTAGAGCAGCTTGGTAGTACCGATGACGCCGGCGGTGAGCGGCCCATGGTTGAAACCGATGCGCAGTTTGAATTTGAAGCCCAACATGTTCTTGTTGAAGTCGTCCACCACGTGCATCATCTCCAGGGCGAAGTCAAACAGCGCCCGCAGGTGGTGGGGAGTGGCATGGGTAGAGGGCAGACCATTGAGTCCTGACGCAGCCATGTAAGTGGCGCCAATGGTCTTGATCTTCTCAACGCTGGCGAAAACCGGCCGACGCAGGAGCTCATCAAAGTCACCAATCAGCTCGTTTAACACGCGGTAACACTCTTTGCCGCCCTCGTAGCTCTCCTCGTAGAACTCACTGAAGTTGACAATGCTGCCAAAGATGACGCCGACATTGTCGTGGTTTTTGGAGTAACTCTGGGTGACCTTCAGCTGCTCTGCCACATGGATGGGGATGATGTTGCGCAGCAGCAGGTCGGCCTGGTTGCGCATGTTCTGGATCTTGATACGGTGCTTGTCTGCCTCCACATTGCCGTGATAATGAAGACGGTAGCTCACCTCAAACTCCCGGTTTAAGAACCACACCAGCAGCAAAAGCAGGAAGAAGGCCAGGATGGCCTCTGGAACCAGAGACTGCAGGATTCCCTTCTGGGTACCCAGGTCACTGACTGGGGTCGGGGAAGGCTGGAAATCTAAGACACTGATGTTGCTGCTGACGTTTCTGTGATGAGTATGAAAATTCAGAGGATTTAAACGCTGGTTAAGTCACAAAGCTGACAAGTAATTTCTCTGCATTAATCTTATGGATCATAAATGATTAGGAAAATCACAAATTATCAGAAAAATATTATTCTGCATTCTGTTATTCAAATAGCAATTTTTATCCATGCTTATTTATATTTAATATACCCACATTAATCTTAAAAACTCCATTTAATTATTCATACTGAACAATGAACAAGCAATGTAATTCTTGTCGAGCGTGGAGAGTACGTACTCAGAAATTCTCAATGTGACAGTGTTTTATAACCTTAGGGAAGCTTGGTAGATGTGTGTGATTATTGTAATGAATGAGGTTGAATGGCATTATGGGAACCTCTTCTTACACACTTTTCATATTAATGCTAAATATTTTCTGTGATGGTTACAGTTGAAGAGCAAATTCCTCAAATTGATGTTTTTTATTGACCAATATAAATAGATTGCTCACCTCATATCAAGATAGATGTCGTTAGCACTAGAAGAGAAATAATGTTCAGAATAAGTTTGTATAAATACATGAATGAAAGATTTGTCTGTACCAAGGTATCATGCATCATATTCCAATGCTCTCTTAAAGGTACAGTCAGCGATCATACGCAATTTCAAGGCCAGAAATGTTTTTGTTACATTCAGCTATCATCTCCTGAAAATAAAAAACAAACAAACAAAGTGGAGGCAGCCTGTCCCCCAAACAAAAACAAAACTCCTATACAGTATTCAACAACGTGCTGGCTTATAAAAGTAAAAATGACTCTTTCCCAAATACACAGATCTGTGGATGGATACGGAAAATGGAACCACAGACATATGACTCAGATCAATTTCATGTAATGGTTATGCCAACAAGAGAATTTAATGTAATATTCCCAATTAAAACCCCAAACCTTATAAACAACTCAACTCCTGATTCAAAGTAGAAATGTAGCCCCAATATTACTCTCATGAATGGTCATAAGGCCTTAAACAGACGTCAAAATGAATGCAGTCATTTTTGATTAGGCAAATGAAAAACAATGCTTAACAAACTTATAGTACCCCTGATCTGACATCCAGTAGGGATCGCGTCTGGTTGAATGAGGCTGCATTAACTCACCTTGGCCTGCTGAGGGGGCTGTAGAGCAGAGCCAGCAGGGCCACCCCAGCTGCTGTTGCCAAGGCCGACCGCATCCAGAAGCTGAGTTGGCAGAAGTTGCAGTACTGGATGATAGCGATGATGATGGCGCAACACAATAGCATGATGACCTGAAAGAACAGGTAGATACGTTGGGTGTTAGGAGAACTCATTGTGTTGCACTTCAGGACATAAAGCACTTGTTCTTTTAAGATGATATTGGTGACTGTCAGGGCATTGTGAAATCACATGGATGAAAATGTAATGATTAGTGTTATATTCTCATCCCGTCAAAGGATTCCCACAAACATACATAACTGTAGTACGGGGTTCTACAAGTATCTTCATGATTGACACTCGTAATTCAAGTGATGCTACATTTGTCATGACACTTTACAGTAAGTCATCAATTATTTGTGTCCAAATAGTCAGGATAGATGCATACAGAAAGCAGCATGCACACACATTCTCCACAATAACAACAAATATACGGTCCACTGATGAGCTCACCAATTGGGCAGCCGTGGCCCACTGGTTAGCACTCTGGACTTGTAACCGGAGGGTTGCCCCGACCAGTGGGCCGCGGCTGAAGTGCCCTTGAGCAAGGCACCTAACCCCTCACTGCTCCCCGAGCGCCGCCGTTGAAGCAGGCAGCTCACTGCGCCGGGATTAGTGTGTGCTTCACCTCACTGTGTGCTGTTTGTGTTTCACTAATTCACCGATTGGGTTAAATGCAGAGACCAAATTTCCCTCACGGGATCAAAAAAGTATATATACTTATAACTAATACATAACTGCACACACACATGCACACACGCACATACACGCACACAGCATTAAAGCCCTGCCTGAGCCTACGGCTAGCAGCATCCTTGTGCGTTAAATTGGCTGCCGATGATTGTGACATTACAGCGCACCACATGTCCGCCCGCCGCGAGGCTCATCCCACTGCGCTCCGAGAGCTCTTAATGACATCAAAGCGGGAAACTCGGGAAGACTCGCCGCCTAATGACTCACTCTTCAGGGGGATTAGGACTTTGATCTAAATGCCTCCAAGGAACTAAACACACACATACACACATGCATACACACACACACACACACACACATCCTTTGAAAATGTATATGTCCAGGGTTTTTAAAGAACGCTGCCGGAAACCCACGCTCAGCAAGACCCGGGCGGAAAAATGCACAGCCCCTTTGGCGCAGACTTAAGATTGTGCCCATTGCTGAAGGGCTCTTTTCGATTGGCATTACAATAGAGATGGGTAAACATGAACATGAGCTTATCCCACATGTCGGATGTTAAAAAGGCCCAAGTTTAAAGACTCACTTTACCCAAGATCACTACCATGCCACCCAGCATCGAGGTCTCATCAAGCTACAACAGATACACGATACCTGAATCCACGATACCTGGTTTACAGCAATCAGGCTCAATCACACTAAGCCCGGAACAGGTACTGTCATACTGTATGTTCATAACCTCTCATTCATGTACTCGGATGGTGAGAATGTGATGTGATGTGATGTGCACATGATCATGTCCCTCTTGCCTCAAAAATGTAAATGTGTCTGAGTCATGAAGGTAAGCTGGGCGAGGGGATAGTTTGGGATGCAGAACAGCTGCAGTAATGATCTCACCTCCTTGGGCAGGTGGAGGCAGTAGGTGAGGTGGGAGAACACCGACATGGCAGGCAGCGAGACGAGCAGCGCCCCGATGATGTGTCGCGGCACCCAGCCCGACACCACGCGCAGGAACTGCTGTGTGCAGCTCAGAACGTTGTCCAGGTAGAACGTCATACTGGAACCAGGGACAGAACACACACACACACACACGGCAGAACAAGGGGGTGAGAACCGAAGGTGCAGGACAGGTGCACAAACGTATCCGACATGGCAAGTCATCATGAAACAAATTCAGAGTGTTCCGTCTGCCACCATTAACGAATGTCTGCCTTTCTCTCCTCCTTCCTCTAAAA